>NC_084554.2:51560000-51645000 GCF_033978685.3 Nerophis lumbriciformis
AACACATGATGTAAGTGTCTATATTAGCTATATTAGCCTACTATCAAAATGACTTTAAAAGTCTTATATAAGTGTTATAATGAAGACAACACATGATGTAAGTGTCTATACTAGATATATTAGTCTACTATCAAAATGACTTTAAAAGTCTTATATAAGTGTTATAATGAAGACAACACATGATGTAAGTGTCTACATTAGCCTACTATCAAAATGACTTTAAAAGTCTTATATAAGTGTTATAATGAAGGCAACCCATGACGTAAGTGTCTATATTAGCTATATTAGCCTACTATCAAAATGACTTTAAAGGTCTTATATAAGTGTTATAATGAAGACAACACATGACGTAAGTGTCTATATTAGCTATATTAGCCTACTATCAAAATGACTTTAAAAGTCTTATATAAGTGTTATAATGAAGACAACACATGATGTAAGTGTCTATACTAGATATATTAGCCTACTATCAAAATGACTTTAAAAGTCTTATATAAGTGTTATAATGAAGACAAAACATGACAAAAGTGTCTATATTATCTATATTAGCCTACTATCAAAATGACTTTAAAAGTCTTATATAAGTGTTATAATGAAGGCAACACATGATGTAAGTGTCTATATTAGCCTACTATCAAAATGACTTTAAAAGTCTTATATAAGTGTTATAATGAAGACAACACATGATGTAAGTGTCTATATTAGTTATATTAGCCTACTATCAAAATGACTTTAAAAGTCTTATATAAGTGTTATAATGAAGGCAACACATGATGTAAGTGTCTATATTAGCCTACTATCAAAATGACTTTAAAAGTCTTATATAAGTGTTATAATGAAGGCAACACATGATGTAAGTGTCTATATTAGCTATATTAGCCTACTATCAAAATGACTTTAAAAGTCTTATATAAGTGTTATAATGAAGACAACACATGATGTAAGTGTCTATACTAGATATATTAGTCTACTATCAAAATGACTTTAAAAGTCTTATATAAGTGTTATAATGAAGACAACACATGATGTAAGTGTCTACATTAGCCTACTATCAAAATGACTTTAAAAGTCTTATATAAGTGTTATAATGAAGGCAACCCATGACGTAAGTGTCTATATTAGCTATATTAGCCTACTATCAAAATGACTTTAAAGGTCTTATATAAGTGTTATAATGAAGGCAACCCATGACGTAAGTGTCCATATTAGCTATATTAGCCTACTATCAAAATGACTTTAAAGGTCTTATATAAGTGTTATAATGAAGACAACACATGATGTAAGTGTCTATATTAGCCTACCATCAAAATGACTTTAAAGGTCTTATATAAGTGTTATAATGAAGGCAACACCTGATGTAAGTGTCTATATTAGCTATATTAGCCTACTATCCAAATGACTTTAAAAGTCTTATATAAGTGTTATAATGAAGGCAACACCTGATGTAAGTGTCTATATTAGCTATATTAGCCTACTATCAAAATGACTTTAAAAGTCTTATATAAGTGTTATAATGAAGACAACACATGATGTAAGTGTCTATACTAGATATATTAGCCTACTATCAAAATGACTTTAAACGTCTTATATAAGTGTTATAATGAAGACAACACATGATGTAAGTGTCTATATTAGCCTACTATCAAAATGACTTTAAAAGTCTTATATAAGTGTTATAATGAAGACAACACATGATGTAAGTGTCTATACTAGATATATTAGCCTACTATCAAAATTACTTTAAAAGTCTTATATGAGTGTTATAATGAAGACAACACATGATGTAAGTGTATATATTAGCCTACTATCAAAATGACTTTAAAGGTCTTATATAAGTGTTATAATGAAGACAACACATGATGTAAGTGTCTATATTAGCCTACTATCAAAATGACTTTAAAAGTCTTATATAAGTGTTATAATGAAGACAACACATGATGTAAGTGTCGATATTAGCCTACTATCAAAATGACTTTAAAGGTCTTATATAAGTGTTATAATGAAGGCAACACCTGATGTAAGTGTGTATATTAGCTATATTAGCCTACTATCAAAATGACTTTAAAAGTCTTATATAAGTGTTATAATGAAGACAACACATGATGTAAGTGTCTATATTAGCCTACTATCAAAATGACTTTAAAAGTCTTATATGAGTGTTATAATGAAGACAACACATGACGTAAGTGTCTATATTAGCTATGTTAGCCTACTATCAAAATGACTTTAAAAGTCTTATATAAGTGTTATAATGAAGGCAACACATGATGTAAGTGTCTATGCTAGATATATTAGCCTACTATTAAAATGACTTTAAAAGTCTTATATAAGTGTTATAATGAAGACAAAACATGACAAAAGTGTCTATATTATCTATATTAGCCTACTATCAAAATGACTTTAAAAGTCTTATATAAGTGTTATAATGAAGACAACACATGATGTAAGTGTCTATATTAGCCTACTATCAAAATGACTTTAAAAGTCTTATATAAGTGTTATAATGAAGGCAACCCATGACGTAAGTGTCCATATTAGCTATATTAGCCTACTATCAAAATGACTTTAAAGGTCTTATATAAGTGTTATAATGAAGACAACACATGATGTAAGTGTCTATATTAGCCTACCATCAAAATGACTTTAAAGGTCTTATATAAGTGTTATAATGAAGGCAACACCTGATGTAAGTGTCTATATTAGCTATATTAGCCTACTATCAAAATGACTTTAAAAGTCTTATATAAGTGTTATAATGAAGGCAACACCTGATGTAAGTGTCTATATTAGCTATATTAGCCTACTATCAAAATGACTTTAAAAGTCTTATATAAGTGTTATAATGAAGACAAAACATGACAAAAGTGTCTATATTATCTATATTAGCCTACTATCAAAATGACTTTAAAAGTCTTATATAAGTGTTATAATGAAGACAACACATGATGTAAGTGTCTATACTAGATATATTAGCCTACTATCAAAATGACTTTAAACGTCTTATATAAGTGTTATAATGAAGACAACACATGATGTAAGTGTCTTTACTAGATATATTAGCCTACTATCAAAATGACTTTAAAAGTCTTATATAAGTGTTATAATGAAGACAACACATGATGTAAGTGTCTATATTAGCCTACTATCAAAATGACTTTAAAAGTCTTATATAAGTGTTATAATGAAGGCAACACATGATGTAAGTGTCTATACTAGATATATTAGCCTACTATCAAAATGACTTTAAAAGTCTTATATGAGTGTTATAATGAAGACAACACATGATGTAAGTGTCTATATTAGCCTACTATCAAAATGACTTTAAAGGTCTTATATAAGTGTTATAATGAAGACAACACATGATGTAAGTGTCTATATTAGCCTACTATCAAAATGACTTTAAAAGTCTTATATAAGTGTTATAATGAAGACAACACATGATGTAAGTGTCGATATTAGCCTACTATCAAAATGACTTTAAAGGTCTTATATAAGTGTTATAATGAAGGCAACACCTGATGTAAGTGTCTATATTAGCTATATTAGCCTACTATCAAAATGACTTTAAAAGTCTTATATAAGTGTTATAATGAAGACAACACATGATGTAAGTGTCTATATTAGCCTACTATCAAAATGACTTTAAAAGTCTTATATGAGTGTTATAATGAAGACAACACATGACGTAAGTGTCTATATTAGCTATGTTAGCCTACTATCAAAATGACTTTAAAAGTCTTATATAAGTGTTATAATGAAGACAAAACATGACAAAAGTGTCTATATTAGCTATATTAGCTTACTATAAAAAATGACTTTAAAAGTCTTATATAAGTGTTATAATGAAGGCAACACATGATGTAAGTGTCTATATTAGCCTACTATAAAAAATGACTTTAAAAGTCTTATATAAGTGTTATAATGAAGGCAACACATGATGTAAGTGTCTATATTAGTTATATTAGCCTACTATCAAAATGACTTTAAAAGTCTTATATAAGTGTTATAATGAAGGCAACACATGATGTAAGTGTTCTGTGGTCTGACGAGTCCACATTTCAAATTTTGTTTTGGAAACTGTGGACGTCGTGTCCTCCGGACCAAAGAGGAAAAGAACCATCCGGATTGTTCTAGGCGCAAAGTGTAAAAGCCAGCATCAGTGATGGTATGGGGGTGTATTAGTGCCCAAGACATGGGTAACTTACACATCTGTGAAGGCACCATTAATGCTGAAAGGTACATACAGGTTTTTGGAGCAACATATGTTGCCATCCAAGCAACGTTACCATGGACGCCCCTGCTTATTTCAGCAAGACAATGCCAAGCCACGTGTTACATCAACGTAGCTTCATAGTAAAAGAGTGCGGGGTACTTTCCTGGCCCCGCCTGCAGTCCAGACCTGTCTAACATTTGAAAATGTGTGGCGCATTATGAAGCCTAAAATAGCACAAGGGAGACCCCCGGACTGTTGAACAACTTAAGCTGTACATCAAGCAAGAATGGGAAAGAATTCCACCTGAGAAGCTTCCAAAAATGTGTCTCCTCAGTTCCCAAGCCTTTACTGAGTGTTGTTAAAAGGAAAGGCCATGTAACACAGTGGTGAACAAAGAAGTTTATGAGTTTGAGCATCAAATATGTTGTCTTTGTAGCATATTCATTTGAATATGGGTTGAAAAGGACAATATACACACTGTACAATATGTACAATATACACACTGTAGTAACAGACACCTTCATAACAGTATGTAACATGTACAATATACACACTGTAGTAACAGACACCTTCATAACAGTATGTAACATGTACAATATACACACTGCAAGTATATATATAATGTAGTAACAGACACCTTCATAACAATATATCATATGTACAATATACACACTGCAAGTATATATATGATGTAGTAACAGACACCTTCATAACAATATGTAATATGTACAATGTAGTAACAGACACCTTCATAACAATATGTAACATGTACAATACACACACTGCAAGTATATATATATACAATGTAGTAACAGACACCTTCATAACAATATGTAACATGTACAATACACACACTGCAAGTATATATATACAATGTAGTAACAGACACCTTCATAACAATATGTAATATGTACAATATACACACTGCAAGTGTATATATATAATGTAGTAACAGACACCTTCATAACAGTGTTTAACATGTACAATATACACACTGCAAGTATATATATAATGTAGTAACAGACACCTTCATAACAATATGTAATATGTACAATATACACACTGCAAGTATATATATAATGTAGTAACAGACACCTTCATAACAGTATGTAACATGTACAATATACACACTGCAAGTATATATATAATGTAGTAACAGACACCTTCATAACAATATGTAACATGTACAATATACACACCGCAAGTATATATATAATGTAGTAACAGACACCTTCATAACAATATATCATATGTACAATATACACACTGCAAGTATATATATGATGTAGTAACAGACACCTTCATAACAATATGTAATATGTACAATGTAGTAACAGACACCTTCATAACA
Organism: Nerophis lumbriciformis; assembly: GCF_033978685.3. Lineage (NCBI taxonomy): Eukaryota > Metazoa > Chordata > Actinopteri > Syngnathiformes > Syngnathidae > Nerophis > Nerophis lumbriciformis. Next base: position 51,565,565 of record NC_084554.2, read on the forward strand.
ATATGTAATATGCACAATATACACACTGCAAGTATATAAACAATGTAGGAACAGACACCTTCATAACAATATGTAACATGTACAATACACACACTGCAAGTATATATATACAATGTAGTAACAGACACCTTCATAACAATATGTAATATGTACAATATACACACTGCAGGTATATATATAATGTAGTAACAGACACCTTCATAACAATATGTAATATGTACAATATACACACTGCAAGTATATATATGATGTAGTAACAGACACCTTCATAACAGTATGTAACATGTACAATATACACACTGCAAGTATATATATAATGTAGTAGCAGACACCTTCATAACAATATGTAATATGTACAATATACACAATGCAAGTATATATATAATGTAGTAACAGACATCTTCATAACAACATGTAATATGTGCAATATACACACTGCAAGTACATATATATAATGTAGTAACAGACACCTTCATAACAATATATCATATGTACAATATACACACTGCAAGTATATATATAATGTAGTAACAGACACCTTCATAACAATATATCATATGTACAATATACACACTGCAAGTATATATATGATGTAGTAACAGACACCTTCATAACAATATGTAATATGTACAATGTAGTAACAGACACCTTCATAACAATATGTAATATGTACAATATACACACTGCAAGTATATAAACAATGTAGGAACATACACCTTCATAACAATATGTAACATGTACAATACACACACTGCAAGTATATATATACAATGTAGTAACAGACACCTTCATAACAATATGTAATATGTACAATATACACACTGCAGGTATATAGATAATGTAGTAACAGACACCTTCATAACAATATGTAATATGTACAATATACACACTGCAAATATATATATAATGTAGTAACAGACACCTTCATAACAGTATGTAACATGTACAATATACACACTGCAAGTATATATATAATGTAGTAACAGACACCTTCATAACAATATGTAATATGTACAATATACACACTGCAAGTATATATATAATGTAGTAACAGACACCTTCAAAACAATATATCATATGTACAATATACACACTGCAAGTGTATATATATGATGTAGTAACAGACACCTTCATAACAATATGTAATATGTACAATATACACACTGCAAGTATATATATAATGTAGTAACAGACACCTTCATAACAGTATGTAACATGTACAATATACACACTGCAAGTATATATATAATGTAGTAACAGACACCTTAATAACAATATATCATATGTACAATATACACACTGCAAGTATATATATGATGTAGTAACAGACACCTTCATAACAATATGTAATATGTACAATGTAGTAACAGACACCTTCATAACAATATGTAATATGTACAATATACACACTGCAAGTATATATATATAATGTAGTAACAGACACCTTCATAACAGTATGTAACATGTACAATATACACACTGCAAGTATATATATAATGTAGTAACAGACACCTTCATAACAATATGTAATATGTACAATATACACACTGCAAGTATATATATGATGTAGTAACAGACACCTTCATAACAATATATCATATGTACAATATACACACTGCAAGTATATATATGATGTAGTAACAGACACCTTCATAACAATATGTAATATGTACAATGTAGTAACAGACACCTTCATAACAATATGTAATATGTACAATATACACACTGCAAGTATATAAACAATGTAGGAACAGACACCTTCATAACAATATGTAACATGTACAATACACACACTGAAAGTATATATATACAATGTAGTAACAGACACCTTCATAACAATATGTAATATGTACAATATACACACTGCAGGTATATATATATAATGTAGTAACAGACACCTTCATAACAATATGTAATATGTACAATATACACACTGCAGGTATATATATAATGTAGTAACAGACACCTTCATAACAATATGTAATATGTACAATATACACACTGCAAGTATATAAACAATGTAGGAACAGACACCTTCATAACAATATGTAACATGTACAATACACACACTGCAAGTATATATATACAATGTAGTAACAGACACCTTCATAACAATATGTAATATGTACAATATACACACTGCAGGTATATATATAATGTAGTAACAGACACCTTCATAACAATATGTAATATGTACAATATACACACTGCAAGTATATATATAATGTAGTAACAGACACCTTCATAACAGTCTGTAACATGTACAATATACACACTGCAAGTATATATATAATGTACTAACAGACACCTTCATAACAGTATGTAACATGTACAATATACACACTGCAAGTATATATATAATGTAATAACAGACACCTTCATAACAATATGTAATATGTACAATATACACACCGCAAGTATATATATAATGTAGTAACAGACACCTTCATAACAATATATCATATGTACAATATACACACTGCAAGTATATATATGATGTAGTAACAGACACCTTCATAACAATATGTAATATGTACAATGTAGTAACAGACACCTTCATAACAATATGTAATATGTACAATATACACACTGCAAGTATATATATAATGTAGTAACAGACACCTTCATAACAGTATGTAACATGTACAATATACACACTGCAAGTATATATATAATGTAGTAACAGACACCTTCATAACAATATGTAATATGTACAATATACACAATGCAAATATATATATAATGTAGTGACAGACACCTTCATAACAATATATCATATGTACAATATACACACTGCAAGTATATATATGATGTAGTAACAGACACCTTCATAACAACATGTAATATGTGCAATATACACACTGCAAGTACATATATATAATGTAGTAACAGACACCTTCATAACATCATTGTATTCCGTTTATATTTAAATCTAACACATTTTCCCAACTCATATGGAAACGGGGTGTGTGTATATATATATATGAGGATGCAGAGCCGTCAAATGAAGGCCCACTTGTCATATCCGCCTGTAGTGCTGATCCGTGGTGTTAGTGGCAATTAACAGCGGATGCCAATAACGAGGTATGAAAAAGCGTGCGTTTGGGGAAAGGAAGTAAGCGAGGAAGCGAGCTGACGCCAGGACGCGGAGTGGGCAGGGCGGGCTTGGCACGCCGCGCGGGGTCTGGCTGTGGCTCCAAGGTTACCGGAGCCCACCCTAAAATAGCCACCGGAGACCACGTGACCCGCTTCTCCGCAGCGACCGTGATTAGATTGCCGGAGGAGGAAAGCACTTTCCATGTTAATTAGGCAGGTTTACCTTTTATTGTTTACCCTTAACTTGCTTTTTTTAAATGATCTAATTACCTGAACTTGCTGAAGGCTTCCAGCGTGGGCCAAAGATGAGCCCCCGCACATTTGATGTTCTGCAGAATCGGCATTTTTTTTTTTTTTTTTTTTTGGGCCCCCACCGGCTTTGGCACGCTTCAATGCTGCAAAGTGTGCACACACCCAAAAACCAGCAGCCTGACTTTGGTAAAACCTTTGGGCCAAAAACCAAAACCAATCCATCTTGTGCCAGAACTGCTGAATTAGCTTCTTTTTTTTTTTTTTTTTTTTTTTTTACATGAGTTTTACTTTTTATGCTAACATTAATTGAAGTGGAAACTGCACTTGACTGTGCTGCTACTCAACGAAACCTTCAAATGAACAGAAAGTACTTGACAATCCACTATTATTACTTTGCACTTGAAGAAACACTACTTGTGGAATGTTGCAATTAAATTACTCTTTCTCTTTATATATATATATAATGTAGTAACAGACACTTTCATAACAATATGTAATATGTACAATATACACACTGCAAGTATATATATGACGTAGTAACGGACACCTTCATAACAATATGTAATATGTACAATATACACACTGCAAGTATATAAATGATGTAGTAACAGACACCTTCATAACAATATGTAATATGTACAATATACACACTGCAAGTATATATATATAATGTAGTAACAGACACTTTCATAACAATATGTCATATGTAAAATATACACACTGCAAGTATATATATGATGTAGTAACAGACACCTTCATAACAATATGTAATATGTACAATATACACACTGCAAGTATATATATATAATGTAATAACAGACACTTTCATAACAATATGTAATATGTACAATATACACACTGCAAGTATATATATGACGTAGTAACGGACACCTTCATAACAATATGTAATATGTACAATATACACACTGCAAGTATATAAATGATGTAGTAACAGACACCTTCATAACAATATGTAATATGTACAATATACACACTGCAAGTATATATATATAATGTAGTAACAGACACCTTCATAACAATATGTAATATGTACAATATACACACTGCAAGTATATATATAATGTAGTAACAGACACCTTCATAACAATATGTAATATGTACAATATACACACTGCAAGTATATGTATATAATGTAGTAACAGACACCTTCATAGCAATACATAATATGTACAATATACACACTGCAAGTATATATATATAATGCAGTAACAGACACTTTCATAACAATATGTAATATGTACAATATACACACTGCATGTATATATATAATGTAGTAACATACACCTTCATAACAATATGTAATATGTACAATATACACACTGCAAGTATATATATATATATATATATATATATATATATATATATATATATATATATATATATATATAATGTAGTAACAGACACCTTCATAACAATATGTAATATGTACAATATACACACTGCAGGTATATATATAATGTAGTAACAGACACCTTCATAACAATATGTAATATGTACAATATACACACTGCAAGTATATGTATATAATGTAGTAACAGACACCTTCATAGCAATACATAATATGTACAATATACACACTGCAAGTATATATATATAATGCAGTAACAGACACTTTCATAACAATATGTAATATGTACAATATACACACTGCATGTATATATATAATGTAGTAACATACACCTTCATAACAATATGTAATATGTACAATATACACACTGCAAGTATATATATATATATATATATATATATATATATATATATATATATATATATATATATATATATATATATATAATGTAGTAACAGACACCTTCATAACAATATGTAATATGTACAATATACACACTGCAAGTATATATATATAATGTAGTAACAGACACCTTCATAACAATATGTAATATGTACCATATACACACTGCAAGCAGGCACGTGCACACATAGGGCCTTACGGGTGCTTGAGCCCCTGCCCTTTTTTTGCCTCGTCTTAAAAAGTGCCCTCTGCCTGTGTGTGTGGGTTTTTTTTTTGTTGGTTTTTTTTAAACAACATTAATAAATTCCTGCCAGGGATGTAAAAAAACAAACAAAACAAAAAAAACAGCGGTACAAAAACTCCACGTTTTCTTGTAATACCGGGTCGTTTGAGCCTGCCGCTTCCGCCAGAGAGAGAGAGAGAGAGAGAGGGCGAGTGAGTGAGTAAGTGAGAGGAGAGAGAGCCAACTGCGCCCCTGAGGAGATGTGACAGTGGAGCAACTTGAACCTGTGAGTTATGGTCTAGTCGCCGTCCACTTATTCAGCATCTAATATGGGTAATATTTCAGAAAAACGCTGTATTATTCTATTATTCAATGTGTCAGCTTCTGTTTTTGCCGGACGTCAGAGCACGGCGCATCAATTCCGCACAGAGCAGAGCGGATCGTGCGGGTCAGGAAGTAATGTGTATATATATATATATATATATATATATATATATATATATATATATATATATATATATATATATATATATATATATATATATATATATATATAAGACAACACATGACAAAAGTGTCTATATTAGCTATATTAGCTTACTATCCAAATGACTTTAAAAGTCTTAAATGAGTGTTATAATGAAGGCAACACATGACGTAAGTGTCTATATTAGCTATGTTAGCCTACTATCAAAATGACTTTAAAAGTCTTATATGAGTGTTATAATGAAGACAACACATGACGTAAGTGTCTATATTAGCTATGTTAGCCTACTATCAAAATGATTTTAAAAGTCTTATATAAGTGTTATAATGAAGACAACACATGATGTAAGTGTCTATATTAGCCTACTATCAAAATGACTTTAAAAGTCTTATATGAGTGTTATAATGAAGGCAACCCATGACGTAAGTGTCTATATTAGCTATGTTAGCCTACTATCAAAATGACTTTAAAAGTCTTATATGAGTGTTATAATGAAGACAACACATGACGTAAGTGTCTATATTAGCTATGTTAGCCTACTATCAAAATGACTTTAAAAGTCTTATATAAGTGTTATAATGAAGACAACACATGATGTAAGTGTCTATATTAGTTATATTAGCCTACTATCAAAATGACTTTAAAAGTCTTATATAAGTGTTATAATGAAGGCAATACCTGATGTAAGTGTCTATATTAGCCTACTATCAAAATGACTTTAAAAGTCTTATATAAGTGTTATAATGAAGGCAACCCATGACGTAAGTGTCTATATTAGCTATATTAGCTTACAATCAAAATGACTTTAAAAGTCTTATATAAGTGTTATAATGAAGACAACACATGATGTAAGTGTCTATACTAGATATATTAGCCTACTATCAAAATGACTTTAAAAGTCTTATATAAGTGTTATAATGAAGACAAAACATGACAAAAGTGTCTATATTATCTATATTAGCCTACTATCAAAATGACTTTAAAAGTCTTATATAAGTGTTATAATGAAGGCAACACATGATGTAAGTGTCTATATTAGCCTACTATCAAAATGACTTTAAAAGTCTTATATAAGTGTTATAATGAAGACAACACATGATGTAAGTGTCTATATTAGTTATATTAGCCTACTATCAAAATGATAGTGAGAGAGAGAGAGAGAGAGAGAGGGCGAGTGAGTGAGTAAGTGAGAGGAGAGAGAGCCAACTGCGCCCCTGAGGAGATGTGACAGTGGAGCAACTTGAACCTGTGAGTTATGGTCTAGTCGCCGTCCACTTATTCAGCATCTAATATGGGTAATATTTCAGGAAAAACGCTGTATTATTCTATTATTCAATGTGTCAGCTTCTGTTTTTGCCGGACGTCGGAGCACGGCGCATCAATTGAGCACGGCGCATCAATTCCGCACAGAGCAGAGCGGATCGTGCGGGTCAGGAAGTAGTGTACAAAATACAAAATACATTTTCAAAATAAAATGCACTGTGTTTACGGCAGGATCACATTTCTCTCACAGTAGAGGTTTAGATATAAAATTTATTGTGACTTTGCGATTACTGTGTGGGTTAACAAAATAATAATAATAATAATAATGATAATTAAAGCTGCAAGCAGCGTTGGTCGGGCCCGCGTATTTGGCAGGTGCTAGTCCTAAGTGTCCCAATACTTTTGTCTACTTTTAGTCTGAAGTGTCCCAAGACTTTTGTCTAGTGTACCTACCTTGTCTGCATTGTGTGGGCACGTTGGTGCTTCCTGCTTTTGAGCAGCCATCTTAAAAAAACAGCACCGCAGGAGCTTCAGTGCAGCGGGTCTTTGAAGGGTCATAAAATCAAAACCGGAGCAGGTATCACAACTCTTTCACCAACTTTTAATCAGAAGGGTTCAATCTCTCTCCTGTGTTAGTTTGAAGCCGAAACAACAAACGCGCTCAGAGGAGATAATGTTTGAAGAAAGGTGACGGGTTTTTACAAAAATGTAGTGTTGAAGGGGGAATAGCAAACTTCCTGTATATTTCTGCTGGGGGTTGTCAATTTATGAAATGTAGGTCTAAGTGAGACCTACGGAGAGGTTTTTGTTTCATGTCTCTCCGACCTTCCCAGTGGAAGTTGCAGGCAGTTTAGTAATTTTTTTCTTCCGAGGAGCAGTTATTTCTCAGTTTTATTCAAAAATTGCTATAGAGCGCAATTTTTGAATTTGGGGTTAGGTTTTTTTATTAGATCACAGTATTTGCCAGTCCTGATGTGTGCGTTCAGTTTGGTGAGTTTTGAAGCATGTTAAGGGGGTCAAAATGCAGCTCAAAGAGCCAAAAGTGTGATTTTTTAGTACTTTTTTGTCTTGAAGGGGGAATAGCCAACTTCCTGTTGATTTTAGCCCGAGAATGTACCATTATGAAAGTTAGGTCTGAGTCAGACCTACATAGAGGATTTTGTTTCATGTCTCTCCGACCTTCCCAGTGGGAGTTACAGGCAGTTTTGTCAGATTTTTCATCCGAGGAGCAGTTTTTTGTGCGTTTTATTAAAAAATTGCTGTAGAGCACAGTTTTTAGATTTGGGGTTAGATTTTTTCATTAGATCACAGTTTTAGCCAGTCCTGATGTGTGTGTTCAGTTTGGTGAGTTTTGAAGCATGTTAAGGGGGTCAAATTACAGCTCAAAGAGGCAAAAGTGACTGTTTTTAGTACTTTTTTGTCTTGAAGGGGGAATTCCCAACTTCCTGTTGATTTTAGCCCGAGAATGTACCATTATGAAAGTTAGGTCTGAGTCAGACCTACATAGAGGATTTTGTTTCATGTCTCTCCGACCTTCCCAGTGGAAGTTACAGGCAGTTTAGTAATTTTTTTCTTCCGAGGAGCAGTTATTTCTCAGTTTTATTCAAAAATTGCTATAGAGCGCAATTTTTGAATTTGGGGTTAGGTTTTTTTATTAGATCACAGTATTTGCCAGTCCTGATGTGTGCGTTCAGTTTGGTGAGTTTTGAAGCATGTTAAGGGGGTCAAAATGCAGCTCAAAGAGCCAAAAGTGTGATTTTTTTAGTACTTTTTTGTCTTGAAGGGGGAATAGCCAACTTCCTGTAGATTTCTGCCCGATGATATACAATTATGGGTCTGAGTCAGACCTACATAAAGGTTTTTGTTTCATGTCTCTCCGATCTTCCTAGTGGGAGATATAGGCAGTCTAGTTTTTTTTTTTCTCCTAGGGGGCGCTAGAGCGCAATTTTGAGTTTTGGGGTTTGGTTTTTTTTTAAAAAAGGTAATTTTCGCAGGTCCTGATGTGTGGGTCAAATATGGTGAGTTTTGAAGTGGGTCAAATTACAGTTTAATCTGGCGGCGGAAGAAAAAAGAATAATAATAAAACCTTAGAATAACAATAGGTCCTTATGTCCCATTGCATAAGGACTCCCTGTGGAAGTCCTTTTGCAATGGGCCATTGCGGGCCCTAATAATAACAATAATAATAATAATAATAATGATAATGATAATAATAATAATAATTATTATTATTATTATTATTAATAATCATAATAATTATTATTATTATTATTGTTATTGTTATTAATAATAATAATAATAATAATTTCAGCATTCTGGGGATATAAGATGTAGGTTATCTGTTAGGAATATTACCATCTGTATTTAAACTTGATTCATGTTGATTATGCCTGCAGCACAATGCCAAAAAAAAGAAAGGATACAGAAAAGGAAGGAGAAGGAGCGGCAGGAAGCAGCTAAGAGTAGCAGACCTCTTAATGCATGGCTAAAACCAAGTACTAGCACCAGAATTCAAGAAAGACCACAGACCTCAGAAAGTGTCACACCTGAGAGAGAGGCAGAGACCTTAGATGCAACTCCTGACACAGAGGAAGCCATAGAAATCCCGGTAAATGTTGGGGAGGAAGAATCCACAGGAAGTGAGGCAGATGATACTACTGCAGAGGAAGCCATAGATGAGGGGGAAGTTGAAGGAGCTACAAGTGATGTAGGAGAAGAGGTCTTATCAAATATTGCACTGCTAAAGTATCCTACAGATCCTGCCCACCAACAAGCTTTTGATCTAAAATGTAATGCCAGCTATGTCAAAATGTGTGTTGATAGAGGACCATGTCAACCTGTACTTAGATGTCCCAAAAATGCAGATGGACTGTTACGCCTACGAGGCATTGTGATGCCGGAGGTCGTCTTTTCAAGATGCAGAGGGATTTCAGGAAGCGGCTTGCAGGTGAGAATAAATGATTTATTCTGATTGCAGAACAAAATGCTGCGCGGTGCACCACGGCACGGAAAACAAGAGGGTAGCAAAGATGCTAATATCAAAAATGTAAACTATGAGCGAAACTAGGAGCGTAACTTGTTGCGTAGGAGCAAACAAAACCAACAGACCGAGTGAGGCCAGCGCGTAAACTAAATAGCCCTCTGATTAGTGCCCGGGCAACAGGTGCGCGTCCGGGACACTAACCAGAGGCAGGTGACTATAATCTGCCGTCATGGCAACAGAAACAAACTCAAGAGGTGCTGAAAACACAAGTGACTTGAAAACAAAAACAAAAATATGATCCGGGCAGCGGATCATAACAGTACCCCCCCCTTAAGGGACAGATTCCAGATGTCCCCTGGCAAAACTAAAACCCCCCCGACTATAACAAAGTTCAAGAGTCAAGGGAGGGTGGAGGGAGGATTTGGCGGAGGGTCGCCAGGCCACGTGTCCCAGAATCCACCGGGGACGAGTCAGGTGGCGGCGGCGAATGGAACGCCGCTGCCGGAGGCGAGGCGGGCGACCACGGAAAGGCCACATTGGTGGCTGCCGAGAAGGTGGGCGTGAGTGGCGCCAGAAGTTCAGCAGCCGGAGAGTTCTGCGACTACGTCTCGGGTGTCGCTGCTGTTTGCGCCACTGGCGTCCATACGCAAACCTCCAAGAGCGCCGCTTGCGCAGCCAGACCACTCGAGGTCGCTGAGACGACGATGAGGGCGAGAGAGCAGACGTCGCCGTGGAAGCAGGAGGAGTCGTCGTCGCCGTGGAAGCAGGAGGAGTCGTCGTCGCCGTGGAAGCAGGAGGAGTCATCGTCGCCGTGAAAACAAGAGGGTAGCAAAGATGCTAATATCAAAAATGTAAACTATGAGCGAAACTAGGAGCGTAACTTGTTGCGTAGGAGCAAACAAAACCAACAGACCGAATGAGGCCAGCGCGTAAACTAAATAGCCCTCTGATTAGTGCCCGGGCAACAGGTGCGCGTCCGGGACACTAACCAGAGGCAGGTGACTATAATCTGCCGTCATGGCAACAGAAACAAACTCAAGAGGTGCTGAAAACACAAGTGACTTGAAAACAAAAACAAAAATATGATCCGGGCAGCGGATCATAACAGTACCCCCCCCTTAAGGGACAGATTCCAGATGTCCCCTGGCAAAACTAAAACCCCCCCGACTATAACAAAGTTCAAGAGTCAAGGGAGGGTGGAGGGAGGATTTGGCGGAGGGTCGCCAGGCCACGTGTCCCCGAATCCACCGGGGACGAGTCAGGTGGCGGCGGCGAATGGAACGCCGCTGCCGGAGGCGAGGCGGGCGACCACGGAAAGGCCACATTCGTGGCTGCCGAGAAGGTGGGCGTGAGTGGCGCCAGAAGTTCAGCAGCCGGAGAGTTCTGCGACTACGTCTCGGGTGTCGCTGCTGTTTGCGCCACTGGCGTCCATACACAAACCTCCAAGAGCGCCGCTTGCGCAGCCAGACCACTCGAGGTCGCTGAGACGACGATGAGGGCGAGAGAGCAGACGTCGCCGTGGAAGCAGGAGGAGTCGTCGTCGCCGTGGAAGCAGGAGGAGTCGTCGTCGCCGTGGAAGTAGGAGGAGTCATCGTCGCCGTGAAAACAAGAGGGTAGCAAAGATGCTAATATCAAAAATGTAAACTATGAGCGAAACTAGGAGCGTAACTTGTTGCGTAGGAGCAAACAAAACCAACAGACCGAATGAGGCCAGCGCGTAAACTAAATAGCCCTCTGATTAGTGCCCGGGCAACAGGTGCGCGTCCGGGACACTAACCAGAGGCAGGTGACTATAATCTGCCGTCATGGCAACAGAAACAAACTCAAGAGGTGCTGAAAACACAAGTGACTTGAAAACAAAAACAAAAATATGATCCGGGCAGCGGATCATAACAGTACCCCCCCCTTAAGGGACAGATTCCAGATGTCCCCTGGCAAAACTAAAACCCCCCCGACTATAACAAAGTTCAAGAGTCAAGGGAGGGTGGAGGGAGGATTTGGCGGAGGGTCGCCAGGCCACGTGTCCCCGAATCCACCGGGGACGAGTCAGGTGGCGGCGGCGAATGGAACGCCGCTGCCGGAGGCGAGGCGGGCGACCACGGAAAGGCCACATTCGTGGCTGCCGAGAAGGTGGGCGTGAGTGGCGCCAGAAGTTCAGCAGCCGGAGAGTTCTGCGACTACGTCTCGGGTGTCGCTGCTGTTTGCGCCACTGGCGTCCATACACAAACCTCCAAGAGCGCCGCTTGCGCAGCCAGACCACTCGAGGTCGCTGAGACGACGATGAGGGCGAGAGAGCAGACGTCGCCGTGGAAGCAGGAGGAGTCGTCGTCGCCGTGGAAGCAGGAGGAGTCGTCGTCGCCGTGGAAGCAGGAGGAGTCATCGTCGCCGTGAAAACAAGAGGGTAGCAAAGATGCTAATATCAAAAATGTAAACTATGAGCGAAACTAGGAGCGTAACTTGTTGCGTAGGAGCAAACAAAACCAACAGACCGAATGAGGCCAGCGCGTAAACTAAATAGCCCTCTGATTAGTGCCCGGGCAACAGGTGCGCGTCCGGGACACTAACCAGAGGCAGGTGACTATAATCTGCCGTCATGGCAACAGAAACAAACTCAAGAGGTGCTGAAAACACAAGTGACTTGAAAACAAAAACAAAAATATGATCCGGGCAGCGGATCATAACAGTACCCCCCCCTTAAGGGACAGATTCCAGATGTCCCCTGGCAAAACTAAAACCCCCCCGACTATAACAAAGTTCAAGAGTCAAGGGAGGGTGGAGGGAGGATTTGGCGGAGGGTCGCCAGGCCACGTGTCCCCGAATCCACCGGGGACGAGTCAGGTGGCGGCGGCGAATGGAACGCCGCTGCCGGAGGCGAGGCGGGCGACCACGGAAAGGCCACATTCGTGGCTGCCGAGAAGGTGGGCGTGAGTGGCGCCAGAAGTTCAGCAGCCGGAGAGTTCTGCGACTACGTCTCGGGTGTCGCTGCTGTTTGCGCCACTGGCGTCCACACGCAAACCTCCAAGAGCGCCGCTTGCGCAGCCAGACCACTCGAGGTCGCTGAGACGACGATGAGGGCGAGAGAGCAGACGTCGCCGTGGAAGCAGGAGGAGTCGTCGTCGCCGTGGAAGCAGGAGGAGTCGTCGTCGCCGTGGAAGCAGGAGGAGTCATCGTCGCCGTGAAAACAAGAGGGTAGCAAAGATGCTAATATCAAAAATGTAAACTATGAGCGAAACTAGGAGCGTAACTTGTTGCGTAGGAGCAAACAAAACCAACAGACCGAATGAGGCCAGCGCGTAAACTAAATAGCCCTCTGATTAGTGCCCGGGCAACAGGTGCGCGTCCGGGACACTAACCAGAGGCAGGTGACTATAATCTGCCGTCATGGCAACAGAAACAAACTCAAGAGGTGCTGAAAACACAAGTGACTTGAAAAGAAAAACAAAAATATGATCCGGGCAGCGGATCATAACAGTACCCCCCCCTTAAGGGACAGATTCCAGATGTCCCCTGGCAAAACTAAAACCCCCCCGACTATAACAAAGTTCAAGAGTCAAGGGAGGGTGGAGGGAGGATTTGGCGGAGGGTCGCCAGGCCACGTGTCCCCGAATCCACCGGGGACGAGTCAGGTGGCGGCGGCGAATGGAACGCCGCTGCCGGAGGCGAGGCGGGCGACCACGGAAAGGCCACATTCGTGGCTGCCGAGAAGGTGGGCGTGAGTGGCGCCAGAAGTTCAGCAGCCGGAGAGTTCTGCGACTACGTCTCGGGTGTCGCTGCTGTTTGCGCCACTGGCGTCCATACACAAACCTCCAAGAGCGCCGCTTGCGCAGCCAGACCACTCGAGGTCGCTGAGACGACGATAAGGGCGAGAGAGCAGACGTCGCCGTGGAAGCAGGAGGAGTCGTCGTCGCCGTGGAAGCAGGAGGAGTCGTCGTCGCCGTGGAAGCAGGAGGAGTCATCGTCGCCGTGAAAACAAGAGGGTAGCAAAGATGCTAATATCAAAAATGTAAACTATGAGCGAAACTAGGAGCGTAACTTGTTGCGTAGGAGCAAACAAAACCAACAGACCGATTGAGGCCAGCGCGTAAACTAAATAGCCCTCTGATTAGTGCCCGGGCAACAGGTGCGCGTCCGGGACACTAACCAGAGGCAGGTGACTATAATCTGCCGTCATGGCAACAGAAACAAACTCAAGAGGTGCTGAAAACACAAGTGACTTGAAAACAAAAACAAAAATATGATCCGGGCAGCGGATCATAACAGTACCCCCCCCTTAAGGGACAGATTCCAGATGTCCCCTGGCAAAACTAAAACCCCCCCGACTATAACAAAGTTCAAGAGTCAAGGGAGGGTGGAGGGAGGATTTGGCGGAGGGTCGCCAGGCCACGTGTCCCCGAATCCACCGGGGACGAGTCAGGTGGCGGCGGCGAATGGAACGCCGCTGCCGGAGGCGAGGCGGGCGACCACGGAAAGGCCACATTCGTGGCTGCCGAGAAGGTGGGCGTGAGTGGCGCCAGAAGTTCAGCAGCCGGAGAGTTCTGCGACTACGTCTCGGGTGTCGCTGCTGTTTGCGCCACTGGCGTCCATACACAAACCTCCAAGAGCGCCGCTTGCGCAGCCAGACCACTCGAGGTCGCTGAGACGACGATGAGGGCGAGAGAGCAGACGTCGCCGTGGAAGCAGGAGGAGTCGTCGTCGCCGTGGAAGCAGGAGGAGTCATCGTCGCCGTGAAAACAAGAGGGTAGCAAAGATGCTAATATCAAAAATGTAAACTATGAGCGAAACTAGGAGCGTAACTTGTTGCGTAGGAGCAAACAAAACCAACAGACTGAATGAGGCCAGCGCGTAAACTAAATAGCCCTCTGATTAGTGCCCGGGCAACAGGTGCGCGTCCGGGACACTAACCAGAGGCAGGTGACTATAATCTGCCGTCATGGCAACAGAAACAAACTCAAGAGGTGCTGAAAACACAAGTGACTTGAAAACAAAAACAAAAATATGATCCGGGCAGCGGATCATAACAGTACCCCCCCCTTAAGGGACAGATTCCAGATGTCCCCTGGCAAAACTAAAACCCCCCCGACTATAACAAAGTTCAAGAGTCAAGGGAGGGTGGAGGGAGGATTTGGCGGAGGGTCGCCAGGCCACGTGTCCCCGAATCCACCGGGGACGAGTTAGGTGGCGGCGGCGAATGGAACGCCGCTGCCGGAGGCGAGGCGGGCGACCACGGAAAGGCCACATTCGTGGCTGCCGAGAAGGTGGGCGTGAGTGGCGCCAGAAGTTCAGCAGCCGGAGAGTTCTGCGACTACGTCTCGGGTGTCGCTGCTGTTTGCGCCACTGGCGTCCATACACAAACCTCCAAGAGCGCCGCTTGCGCAGCCAGACCACTCGAGGTCGCTGAGACGACGATGAGGGCGAGAGAGCAGACGTCGCCGTGGAAGCAGGAGGAGTCGTCGTCGCCGTGGAAGCAGGAGGAGTCATCGTCGCCGTGAAAACAAGAGGGTAGCAAAGATGCTAATATCAAAAATGTAAACTATGAGCGAAACTAGGAGCGTAACTTGTTGCGTAGGAGCAAACAAAACCAACAGACCGAATGAGGCCAGCGCGTAAACTAAATAGCCCTCTGATTAGTGCCCGGGCAACAGGTGCGCGTCCGGGACACTAACCAGAGGCAGGTGACTATAATCTGCCGTCATGGCAACAGAAACAAACTCAAGAGGTGCTGAAAACACAAGTGACTTGAAAACAAAAACAAAAATATGATCCGGGCAGCGGATCATAACAGTACCCCCCCCTTAAGGGACAGATTCCAGATGTCCCCTGGCAAAACTAAAACCCCCCCGACTATAACAAAGTTCAAGAGTCAAGGGAGGGTGGAGGGAGGATTTGGCGGAGGGTCGCCAGGCCACGTGTCCCCGAATCCACCGGGGACGAGTCAGGTGGCGGCGGCGAATGGAACGCCGCTGCCGGAGGCGAGGCGGGCGACCACGGAAAGGCCACATTCGTGGCTGCCGAGAAGGTGGGCGTGAGTGGCGCCAGAAGTTCAGCAGCCGGAGAGTTCTGCGACTACGTCTCGGGTGTCGCTGCTGTTTGCGCCACTGGCGTCCATACACAAACCTCCAAGAGCGCCGCTTGCGCAGCCAGACCACTCGAGGTCGCTGAGACGACGATGAGGGCGAGAGAGCAGACGTCGCCGTGGAAGCAGGAGGAGTCGTCGTCGCCGTGGAAGCAGGAGGAGTCATCGTCGCCGTGAAAACAAGAGGGTAGCAAAGATGCTAATATCAAAAATGTAAACTATGAGCGAAACTAGGAGCGTAACTTGTTGCGTAGGAGCAAACAAAACCAACAGACTGAATGAGGCCAGCGCGTAAACTAAATAGCCCTCTGATTAGTGCCCGGGCAACAGGTGCGCGTCCGGGACACTAACCAGAGGCAGGTGACTATAATCTGCCGTCATGGCAACAGAAACAAACTCAAGAGGTGCTGAAAACACAAGTGACTTGAAAACAAAAACAAAAATATGATCCGGGCAGCGGATCATAACAGTACCCCCCCCTTAAGGGACAGATTCCAGATGTCCCCTGGCAAAACTAAAACCCCCCCGACTATAACAAAGTTCAAGAGTCAAGGGAGGGTGGAGGGAGGATTTGGCGGAGGGTCGCCAGGCCACGTGTCCCCGAATCCACCGGGGACGAGTTAGGTGGCGGCGGCGAATGGAACGCCGCTGCCGGAGGCGAGGCGGGCGACCACGGAAAGGCCACATTCGTGGCTGCCGAGAAGGTGGGCGTGAGTGGCGCCAGAAGTTCAGCAGCCGGAGAGTTCTGCGACTACGTCTCGGGTGTCGCTGCTGTTTGCGCCACTGGCGTCCATACACAAACCTCCAAGAGCGCCGCTTGCGCAGCCAGACCACTCGAGGTCGCTGAGACGACGATGAGGGCGAGAGAGCAGACGTCGCCGTGGAAGCAGGAGGAGTCGTCGTCGCCGTGGAAGCAGGAGGAGTCATCGTCGCCGTGAAAACAAGAGGGTAGCAAAGATGCTAATATCAAAAATGTAAACTATGAGCGAAACTAGGAGCGTAACTTGTTGCGTAGGAGCAAACAAAACCAACAGACTGAATGAGGCCAGCGCGTAAACTAAATAGCCCTCTGATTAGTGCCCGGGCAACAGGTGCGCGTCCGGGACACTAACCAGAGGCAGGTGACTATAATCTGCCGTCATGGCAACAGAAACAAACTCAAGAGGTGCTGAAAACACAAGTGACTTGAAAACAAAAACAAAAATATGATCCGGGCAGCGGATCATAACAGTACCCCCCCCTTAAGGGACAGATTCCAGATGTCCCCTGGCAAAACTAAAACCCCCCCGACTATAACAAAGTTCAAGAGTCAAGGGAGGGTGGAGGGAGGATTTGGCGGAGGGTCGCCAGGCCACGTGTCCCCGAATCCACCGGGGACGAGTCAGGTGGCGGCGGCGAATGGAACGCCGCTGCCGGAGGCGAGGCGGGCGACCACGGAAAGGCCACATTCGTGGCTGCCGAGAAGGTGGGCGTGAGTGGCGCCAGAAGTTCAGCAGCCGGAGAGTTCTGCGACTACGTCTCGGGTGTCGCTGCTGTTTGCGCCACTGGCGTCCATACACAAACCTCCAAGAGCGCCGCTTGCGCAGCCAGACCACTCGAGGTCGCTGAGACGACGATGAGGGCGAGAGAGCAGACGTCGCCGTGGAAGCAGGAGGAGTCGTCGTCGCCGTGGAAGCAGGAGGAGTCGTCGTCGCCGTGGAAGCAGGAGGAGTCATCGTCGCCGTGAAAACAAGAGGGTAGCAAAGATGCTAATATCAAAAATGTAAACTATGAGCGAAACTAGGAGCGTAACTTGTTGCGTAGGAGCAAACAAAACCAACAGACCGAATGAGGCCAGCGCGTAAACTAAATAGCCCTCTGATTAGTGCCCGGGCAACAGGTGCGCGTCCGGGACACTAACCAGAGGCAGGTGACTATAATCTGCCGTCATGGCAACAGAAACAAACTCAAGAGGTGCTGAAAACACAAGTGACTTGAAAACAAAAACAAAAATATGATCCGGGCAGCGGATCATAACAGTACCCCCCCCTTAAGGGACAGATTCCAGATGTCCCCTGGCAAAACTAAAACCCCCCCGACTATAACAAAGTTCAAGAGTCAAGGGAGGGTGGAGGGAGGATTTGGCGGAGGGTCGCCAGGCCACGTGTCCCCGAATCCACCGGGGACGAGTCAGGTGGCGGCGGCGAATGGAACGCCGCTGCCGGAGGCGAGGCGGGCGACCACGGAAAGGCCACATTCGTGGCTGCCGAGAAGGTGGGCGTGAGTGGCGCCAGAAGTTCAGCAGCCGGAGAGTTCTGCGACTACGTCTCGGGTGTCGCTGCTGTTTGCGCCACTGGCGTCCACACGCAAACCTCCAAGAGCGCCGCTTGCGCAGCCAGACCACTCGAGGTCGCTGAGACGACGATGAGGGCGAGAGAGCAGACGTCGCCGTGGAAGCAGGAGGAGTCGTCGTCGCCGTGGAAGCAGGAGGAGTCGTCGTCGCCGTGGAAGCAGGAGGAGTCATCGTCGCCGTGAAAACAAGAGGGTAGCAAAGATGCTAATATCAAAAATGTAAACTATGAGCGAAACTAGGAGCGTAACTTGTTGCGTAGGAGCAAACAAAACCAACAGACCGAATGAGGCCAGCGCGTAAACTAAATAGCCCTCTGATTAGTGCCCGGGCAACAGGTGCGCGTCCGGGACACTAACCAGAGGCAGGTGACTATAATCTGCCGTCATGGCAACAGAAACAAACTCAAGAGGTGCTGAAAACACAAGTGACTTGAAAAGAAAAACAAAAATATGATCCGGGCAGCGGATCATAACAGTACCCCCCCCTTAAGGGACAGATTCCAGATGTCCCCTGGCAAAACTAAAACCCCCCCGACTATAACAAAGTTCAAGAGTCAAGGGAGGGTGGAGGGAGGATTTGGCGGAGGGTCGCCAGGCCACGTGTCCCCGAATCCACCGGGGACGAGTCAGGTGGCGGCGGCGAATGGAACGCCGCTGCCGGAGGCGAGGCGGGCGACCACGGAAAGGCCACATTCGTGGCTGCCGAGAAGGTGGGCGTGAGTGGCGCCAGAAGTTCAGCAGCCGGAGAGTTCTGCGACTACGTCTCGGGTGTCGCTGCTGTTTGCGCCACTGGCGTCCATACACAAACCTCCAAGAGCGCCGCTTGCGCAGCCAGACCACTCGAGGTCGCTGAGACGACGATGAGGGCGAGAGAGCAGACGTCGCCGTGGAAGCAGGAGGAGTCGTCGTCGCCGTGGAAGCAGGAGGAGTCGTCGTCGCCGTGGAAGCAGGAGGAGTCATCGTCGCCGTGAAAACAAGAGGGTAGCAAAGATGCTAATATCAAAAATGTAAACTATGAGCGAAACTAGGAGCGTAACTTGTTGCGTAGGAGCAAACAAAACCAACAGACCGATTGAGGCCAGCGCGTAAACTAAATAGCCCTCTGATTAGTGCCCGGGCAACAGGTGCGCGTCCGGGACACTAACCAGAGGCAGGTGACTATAATCTGCCGTCATGGCAACAGAAACAAACTCAAGAGGTGCTGAAAACACAAGTGACTTGAAAACAAAAACAAAAATATGATCCGGGCAGCGGATCATAACAGTACCCCCCCCTTAAGGGACAGATTCCAGATGTCCCCTGGCAAAACTAAAACCCCCCCGACTATAACAAAGTTCAAGAGTCAAGGGAGGGTGGAGGGAGGATTTGGCGGAGGGTCGCCAGGCCACGTGTCCCCGAATCCACCGGGGACGAGTCAGGTGGCGGCGGCGAATGGAACGCCGCTGCCGGAGGCGAGGCGGGCGACCACGGAAAGGCCACATTCGTGGCTGCCGAGAAGGTGGGCGTGAGTGGCGCCAGAAGTTCAGCAGCCGGAGAGTTCTGCGACTACGTCTCGGGTGTCGCTGCTGTTTGCGCCACTGGCGTCCATACACAAACCTCCAAGAGCGCCGCTTGCGCAGCCAGACCACTCGAGGTCGCTGAGACGACGATGAGGGCGAGAGAGCAGACGTCGCCGTGGAAGCAGGAGGAGTCGTCGTCGCCGTGGAAGCAGGAGGAGTCATCGTCGCCGTGAAAACAAGAGGGTAGCAAAGATGCTAATATCAAAAATGTAAACTATGAGCGAAACTAGGAGCGTAACTTGTTGCGTAGGAGCAAACAAAACCAACAGACTGAATGAGGCCAGCGCGTAAACTAAATAGCCCTCTGATTAGTGCCCGGGCAACAGGTGCGCGTCCGGGACACTAACCAGAGGCAGGTGACTATAATCTGCCGTCATGGCAACAGAAACAAACTCAAGAGGTGCTGAAAACACAAGTGACTTGAAAACAAAAACAAAAATATGATCCGGGCAGCGGATCATAACAGTACCCCCCCCTTAAGGGACAGATTCCAGATGTCCCCTGGCAAAACTAAAACCCCCCCGACTATAACAAAGTTCAAGAGTCAAGGGAGGGTGGAGGGAGGATTTGGCGGAGGGTCGCCAGGCCACGTGTCCCCGAATCCACCGGGGACGAGTTAGGTGGCGGCGGCGAATGGAACGCCGCTGCCGGAGGCGAGGCGGGCGACCACGGAAAGGCCACATTCGTGGCTGCCGAGAAGGTGGGCGTGAGTGGCGCCAGAAGTTCAGCAGCCGGAGAGTTCTGCGACTACGTCTCGGGTGTCGCTGCTGTTTGCGCCACTGGCGTCCATACACAAACCTCCAAGAGCGCCGCTTGCGCAGCCAGACCACTCGAGGTCGCTGAGACGACGATGAGGGCGAGAGAGCAGACGTCGCCGTGGAAGCAGGAGGAGTCGTCGTCGCCGTGGAAGCAGGAGGAGTCATCGTCGCCGTGAAAACAAGAGGGTAGCAAAGATGCTAATATCAAAAATGTAAACTATGAGCGAAACTAGGAGCGTAACTTGTTGCGTAGGAGCAAACAAAACCAACAGACCGAATGAGGCCAGCGCGTAAACTAAATAGCCCTCTGATTAGTGCCCGGGCAACAGGTGCGCGTCCGGGACACTAACCAGAGGCAGGTGACTATAATCTGCCGTCATGGCAACAGAAACAAACTCAAGAGGTGCTGAAAACACAAGTGACTTGAAAACAAAAACAAAAATATGATCCGGGCAGCGGATCATAACAGTACCCCCCCCTTAAGGGACAGATTCCAGATGTCCCCTGGCAAAACTAAAACCCCCCCGACTATAACAAAGTTCAAGAGTCAAGGGAGGGTGGAGGGAGGATTTGGCGGAGGGTCGCCAGGCCACGTGTCCCCGAATCCACCGGGGACGAGTCAGGTGGCGGCGGCGAATGGAACGCCGCTGCCGGAGGCGAGGCGGGCGACCACGGAAAGGCCACATTCGTGGCTGCCGAGAAGGTGGGCGTGAGTGGCGCCAGAAGTTCAGCAGCCGGAGAGTTCTGCGACTACGTCTCGGGTGTCGCTGCTGTTTGCGCCACTGGCGTCCATACACAAACCTCCAAGAGCGCCGCTTGCGCAGCCAGACCACTCGAGGTCGCTGAGACGACGATGAGGGCGAGAGAGCAGACGTCGCCGTGGAAGCAGGAGGAGTCGTCGTCGCCGTGGAAGCAGGAGGAGTCATCGTCGCCGTGAAAACAAGAGGGTAGCAAAGATGCTAATATCAAAAATGTAAACTATGAGCGAAACTAGGAGCGTAACTTGTTGCGTAGGAGCAAACAAAACCAACAGACTGAATGAGGCCAGCGCGTAAACTAAATAGCCCTCTGATTAGTGCCCGGGCAACAGGTGCGCGTCCGGGACACTAACCAGAGGCAGGTGACTATAATCTGCCGTCATGGCAACAGAAACAAACTCAAGAGGTGCTGAAAACACAAGTGACTTGAAAACAAAAACAAAAATATGATCCGGGCAGCGGATCATAACAGTACCCCCCCCTTAAGGGACAGATTCCAGATGTCCCCTGGCAAAACTAAAACCCCCCCGACTATAACAAAGTTCAAGAGTCAAGGGAGGGTGGAGGGAGGATTTGGCGGAGGGTCGCCAGGCCACGTGTCCCCGAATCCACCGGGGACGAGTTAGGTGGCGGCGGCGAATGGAACGCCGCTGCCGGAGGCGAGGCGGGCGACCACGGAAAGGCCACATTCGTGGCTGCCGAGAAGGTGGGCGTGAGTGGCGCCAGAAGTTCAGCAGCCGGAGAGTTCTGCGACTACGTCTCGGGTGTCGCTGCTGTTTGCGCCACTGGCGTCCATACACAAACCTCCAAGAGCGCCGCTTGCGCAGCCAGACCACTCGAGGTCGCTGAGACGACGATGAGGGCGAGAGAGCAGACGTCGCCGTGGAAGCAGGAGGAGTCGTCGTCGCCGTGGAAGCAGGAGGAGTCATCGTCGCCGTGAAAACAAGAGGGTAGCAAAGATGCTAATATCAAAAATGTAAACTATGAGCGAAACTAGGAGCGTAACTTGTTGCGTAGGAGCAAACAAAACCAACAGACTGAATGAGGCCAGCGCGTAAACTAAATAGCCCTCTGATTAGTGCCCGGGCAACAGGTGCGCGTCCGGGACACTAACCAGAGGCAGGTGACTATAATCTGCCGTCATGGCAACAGAAACAAACTCAAGAGGTGCTGAAAACACAAGTGACTTGAAAACAAAAACAAAAATATGATCCGGGCAGCGGATCATAACAGTACCCCCCCCTTAAGGGACAGATTCCAGATGTCCCCTGGCAAAACTAAAACCCCCCCGACTATAACAAAGTTCAAGAGTCAAGGGAGGGTGGAGGGAGGATTTGGCGGAGGGTCGCCAGGCCACGTGTCCCCGAATCCACCGGGGACGAGTCAGGTGGCGGCGGCGAATGGAACGCCGCTGCCGGAGGCGAGGCGGGCGACCACGGAAAGGCCACATTCGTGGCTGCCGAGAAGGTGGGCGTGAGTGGCGCCAGAAGTTCAGCAGCCGGAGAGTTCTGCGACTACGTCTCGGGTGTCGCTGCTGTTTGCGCCACTGGCGTCCATACACAAACCTCCAAGAGCGCCGCTTGCGCAGCCAGACCACTCGAGGTCGCTGAGACGACGATGAGGGCGAGAGAGCAGACGTCGCCGTGGAAGCAGGAGGAGTCGTCGTCGCCGTGGAAGCAGGAGGAGTCGTCGTCGCCGTGGAAGCAGGAGGAGTCATCGTCGCCGTGAAAACAAGAGGGTAGCAAAGATGCTAATATCAAAAATGTAAACTATGAGCGAAACTAGGAGCGTAACTTGTTGCGTAGGAGCAAACAAAACCAACAGACCGAATGAGGCCAGCGCGTAAACTAAATAGCCCTCTGATTAGTGCCCGGGCAACAGGTGCGCGTCCGGGACACTAACCAGAGGCAGGTGACTATAATCTGCCGTCATGGCAACAGAAACAAACTCAAGAGGTGCTGAAAACACAAGTGACTTGAAAACAAAAACAAAAATATGATCCGGGCAGCGGATCATAACAGTACCCCCCCCTTAAGGGACAGATTCCAGATGTCCCCTGGCAAAACTAAAACCCCCCCGACTATAACAAAGTTCAAGAGTCAAGGGAGGGTGGAGGGAGGATTTGGCGGAGGGTCGCCAGGCCACGTGTCCCCGAATCCACCGGGGACGAGTCAGGTGGCGGCGGCGAATGGAACGCCGCTGCCGGAGGCGAGGCGGGCGACCACGGAAAGGCCACATTCGTGGCTGCCGAGAAGGTGGGCGTGAGTGGCGCCAGAAGTTCAGCAGCCGGAGAGTTCTGCGACTACGTCTCGGGTGTCGCTGCTGTTTGCGCCACTGGCGTCCACACGCAAACCTCCAAGAGCGCCGCTTGCGCAGCCAGACCACTCGAGGTCGCTGAGACGACGATGAGGGCGAGAGAGCAGACGTCGCCGTGGAAGCAGGAGGAGTCGTCGTCGCCGTGGAAGCAGGAGGAGTCGTCGTCGCCGTGGAAGCAGGAGGAGTCATCGTCGCCGTGAAAACAAGAGGGTAGCAAAGATGCTAATATCAAAAATGTAAACTATGAGCGAAACTAGGAGCGTAACTTGTTGCGTAGGAGCAAACAAAACCAACAGACCGAATGAGGCCAGCGCGTAAACTAAATAGCCCTCTGATTAGTGCCCGGGCAACAGGTGCGCGTCCGGGACACTAACCAGAGGCAGGTGACTATAATCTGCCGTCATGGCAACAGAAACAAACTCAAGAGGTGCTGAAAACACAAGTGACTTGAAAAGAAAAACAAAAATATGATCCGGGCAGCGGATCATAACAGTACCCCCCCCTTAAGGGACAGATTCCAGATGTCCCCTGGCAAAACTAAAACCCCCCCGACTATAACAAAGTTCAAGAGTCAAGGGAGGGTGGAGGGAGGATTTGGCGGAGGGTCGCCAGGCCACGTGTCCCCGAATCCACCGGGGACGAGTCAGGTGGCGGCGGCGAATGGAACGCCGCTGCCGGAGGCGAGGCGGGCGACCACGGAAAGGCCACATTCGTGGCTGCCGAGAAGGTGGGCGTGAGTGGCGCCAGAAGTTCAGCAGCCGGAGAGTTCTGCGACTACGTCTCGGGTGTCGCTGCTGTTTGCGCCACTGGCGTCCATACACAAACCTCCAAGAGCGCCGCTTGCGCAGCCAGACCACTCGAGGTCGCTGAGACGACGATGAGGGCGAGAGAGCAGACGTCGCCGTGGAAGCAGGAGGAGTCGTCGTCGCCGTGGAAGCAGGAGGAGTCGTCGTCGCCGTGGAAGCAGGAGGAGTCATCGTCGCCGTGAAAACAAGAGGGTAGCAAAGATGCTAATATCAAAAATGTAAACTATGAGCGAAACTAGGAGCGTAACTTGTTGCGTAGGAGCAAACAAAACCAACAGACCGAATGAGGCCAGCGCGTAAACTAAATAGCCCTCTGATTAGTGCCCGGGCAACAGGTGCGCGTCCGGGACACTAACCAGAGGCAGGTGACTATAATCTGCCGTCATGGCAACAGAAACAAACTCAAGAGGTGCTGAAAACACAAGTGACTTGAAAACAAAAACAAAAATATGATCCGGGCAGCGGATCATAACAGTACCCCCCCCTTAAGGGACAGATTCCAGATGTCCCCTGGCAAAACTAAAACCCCCCCGACTATAACAAAGTTCAAGAGTCAAGGGAGGGTGGAGGGAGGATTTGGCGGAGGGTCGCCAGGCCACGTGTCCCCGAATCCACCGGGGACGAGTCAGGTGGCGGCGGCGAATGGAACGCCGCTGCCGGAGGCGAGGCGGGCGACCACGGAAAGGCCACATTCGTGGCTGCCGAGAAGGTGGGCGTGAGTGGCGCCAGAAGTTCAGCAGCCGGAGAGTTCTGCGACTACGTCTCGGGTGTCGCTGCTGTTTGCGCCACTGGCGTCCATACACAAACCTCCAAGAGCGCCGCTTGCGCAGCCAGACCACTCGAGGTCGCTGAGACGACGATGAGGGCGAGAGAGCAGACGTCGCCGTGGAAGCAGGAGGAGTCGTCGTCGCCGTGGAAGCAGGAGGAGTCGTCGTCGCCGTGGAAGCAGGAGGAGTCATCGTCGCCGTGAAAACAAGAGGGTAGCAAAGATGCTAATATCAAAAATGTAAACTATGAGCGAAACTAGGAGCGTAACTTGTTGCGTAGGAGCAAACAAAACCAACAGACCGAATGAGGCCAGCGCGTAAACTAAATAGCCCTCTGATTAGTGCCCGGGCAACAGGTGCGCGTCCGGGACACTAACCAGAGGCAGGTGACTATAATCTGCCGTCATGGCAACAGAAACAAACTCAAGAGGTGCTGAAAACACAAGTGACTTGAAAACAAAAACAAAAATATGATCCGGGCAGCGGATCATAACAGTACCCCCCCCTTAAGGGACAGATTCCAGATGTCCCCTGGCAAAACTAAAACCCCCCCGACTATAACAAAGTTCAAGAGTCAAGGGAGGGTGGAGGGAGGATTTGGCGGAGGGTCGCCAGGCCACGTGTCCCCGAATCCACCGGGGACGAGTCAGGTGGCGGCGGCGAATGGAACGCCGCTGCCGGAGGCGAGGCGGGCGACCACGGAAAGGCCACATTCGTGGCTGCCGAGAAGGTGGGCGTGAGTGGCGCCAGAAGTTCAGCAGCCGGAGAGTTCTGCGACTACGTCTCGGGTGTCGCTGCTGTTTGCGCCACTGGCGTCCATACACAAACCTCCGAGAGCGCCGCTTGCGCAGCCAGACCACTCGAGGTCGCTGAGACGACGATGAGGGCGAGAGAGCAGACGTCGCCGTGGAAGCAGGAGGAGTCGTCGTCGCCGTGGAAGCAGGAGGAGTCGTCGTCGCCGTGGAAGCAGGAGGAGTCGTCGTCGCCGTGGAAGCAGGAGGAGTCGTCGTCGCCGTGGAAGCAGGAGGAGTCATCGTCGCCGTGAAAACAAGAGGGTAGCAAAGATGCTAATATCAAAAATGTAAACTATGAGCGAAACTAGGAGCGTAACTTGTTGCGTAGGAGCAAACAAAACCAACAGACCGAATGAGGCCAGCGCGTAAACTAAATAGCCCTCTGATTAGTGCCCGGGCAACAGGTGCGCGTCCGGGACACTAACCAGAGGCAGGTGACTATAATCTGCCGTCATGGCAACAGAAACAAACTCAAGAGGTGCTGAAAACACAAGTGACTTGAAAACAAAAACAAAAATATGATCCGGGCAGCGGATCATAACAGTACCCCCCCCCTTAAGGGACAGATTCCAGATGTCCCCTGGCAAAACTAAAACCCCCCCGACTATAACAAAGTTCAAGAGTCAAGGGAGGGTGGAGGGAGGATTTGGCGGAGGGTCGCCAGGCCACGTGTCCCCGAATCCACCGGGGACGAGTCAGGTGGCGGCGGCGAATGGAACGCCGCTGCCGGAGGCGAGGCGGGCGACCACGGAAAGGCCACATTCGTGGCTGCCGAGAAGGTGGGCGTGAGTGGCGCCAGAAGTTCAGCAGCCGGAGAGTTCTGCGACTACGTCTCGGGTGTCGCTGCTGTTTGCGCCACTGGCGTCCATACACAAGCCTCCAAGAGCGCCGCTTGCGCAGCCAGACCACTCGAGGTCGCTGAGACGACGATGAGGGCGAGAGAGCAGACGTCGCCGTGGAAGCAGGAGGAGTCGTCGTCGCCGTGGAAGCAGGAGGAGCCGTCGTCGCCGTGGAAGCAGGAGGAGTCATTGTCGCCGTGAAAACAAGAGGGTAGCAAAGATGCTAATATCAAAAATGTAAACTATGAGCGAAACTAGGAGCGTAACTTGTTGCGTAGGAGCAAACAAAACCAACAGACCGAATGAGGCCAGCGCGTAAACTAAATAGCCCTCTGATTAGTGCCCGGGCAACAGGTGCGCGTCCGGGACACTAACCAGAGGCAGGTGACTATAATCTGCCGTCATGGCAACAGAAACAAACTCAAGAGGTGCTGAAAACACAAGTGACTTGAAAACAAAAACAAAAATATGATCCGGGCAGCGGATCATAACAGTACCCCCCCCTTAAGGGACAGATTCCAGATGTCCCCTGGCAAAACTAAAACCCCCCCGACTATAACAAAGTTCAAGAGTCAAGGGAGGGTGGAGGGAGGATTTGGCGGAGGGTCGCCAGGCCACGTGTCCCCGAATCCACCGGGGACGAGTCAGGTGGCGGCGGCGAATGGAACGCCGCTGCCGGAGGCGAGGCGGGCGACCACGGAAAGGCCACATTCGTGGCTGCCGAGAAGGTGGGCGTGAGTGGCGCCAGAAGTTCAGCAGCCGGAGAGTTCTGCGACTACGTCTCGGGTGTCGCTGCTGTTTGCGCCACTGGCGTCCATACACAAACCTCCAAGAGCGCCGCTTGCGCAGCCAGACCACTCGAGGTCGCTGAGACGACGATGAGGGCGAGAGAGCAGACGTCGCCGTGGAAGCAGGAGGAGTCGTCGTCGCCGTGGAAGCAGGAGGAGTCGTCGTCGCCGTGGAAGCAGGAGGAGTCATCGTCGCCGTGAAAACAAGAGGGTAGCAAAGATGCTAATATCAAAAATGTAAACTATGAGCGAAACTAGGAGCGTAACTTGTTGCGTAGGAGCAAACAAAACCAACAGACCGAATGAGGCCAGCGCGTAAACTAAATAGCCCTCTGATTAGTGCCCGGGCAACAGGTGCGCGTCCGGGACACTAACCAGAGGCAGGTGACTATAATCTGCCGTCATGGCAACAGAAACAAACTCAAGAGGTGCTGAAAACACAAGTGACTTGAAAACAAAAACAAAAATATGATCCGGGCAGCGGATCATAACAGTACCCCCCCCTTAAGGGACAGATTCCAGATGTCCCCTGGCAAAACTAAAACCCCCCCGACTATAACAAAGTTCAAGAGTCAAGGGAGGGTGGAGGGAGGATTTGGCGGAGGGTCGCCAGGCCACGTGTCCCCGAATCCACCGGGGACGAGTCAGGTGGCGGCGGCGAATGGAACGCCGCTGCCGGAGGCGAGGCGGGCGACCACGGAAAGGCCACATTCGTGGCTGCCGAGAAGGTGGGCGTGAGTGGCGCCAGAAGTTCAGCAGCCGGAGAGTTCTGCGACTACGTCTCGGGTGTCGCTGCTGTTTGCGCCACTGGCGTCCATACACAAACCTCCGAGAGCGCCGCTTGCGCAGCCAGACCACTCGAGGTCGCTGAGACGACGATGAGGGCGAGAGAGCAGACGTCGCCGTGGAAGCAGGAGGAGTCGTCGTCGCCGTGGAAGCAGGAGGAGTCATCGTCGCCGTGAAAACAAGAGGGTAGCAAAGATGCTAATATCAAAAATGTAAACTATGAGCAAAACTAGGAGCGTAACTTGTTGCGTAGGAGCAAACAAAACCAACAGACCGAATGAGGCCAGCGCGTAAACTAAATAGCCCTCTGATTAGTGCCCGGGCAACAGGTGCGCGTCCGGGACACTAACCAGAGGCAGGTGACTATAATCTGCCGTCATGGCAACAGAAACAAACTCAAGAGGTGCTGAAAACACCAGTGACTTGAAAACAAAAACAAAAATATGATCCGGGCAGCGGATCATAACAGTACCCCCCCCTTAAGGGACAGATTCCAGATGTCCCCTGGCAAAACTAAAACCCCCCCGACTATAACAAAGTTCAAGAGTCAAGGGAGGGTGGAGGGAGGATTTGGCGGAGGGTCGCCAGGCCACGTGTCCCCGAATCCACCGGGGACGAGTCAGGTGGCGGCGGCGAATGGAACGCCGCTGCCGGAGGCGAGGCGGGCGACCACGGAAAGGCCACATTCGTGGCTGCCGAGAAGGTGGGCGTGGGTGGCGCCAGAAGTTCAGCAGCCGGAGAGTTCTGCGACTACGTCTCGGGTGTCGCTGCTGTTTGCGCCACTGGCGTCCATACACAAACCTCCGAGAGCGCCGCTTGCGCAGCCAGACCACTCGAGGTCGCTGAGACGACGATGAGGGCGAGAGAGCAGACGTCGCCGTGGAAGCAGGAGGAGTCGTCGTCGCCGTGGAAGCAGGAGGAGTCGTCGTCGCCGTGGAAGCAGGAGGAGTCATCGTCGCCGTGAAAACAAGAGGGTAGCAAAGATGCTAATATCAAAAATGTAAACTATGAGCGAAACTAGGAGCGTAACTTGTTGCGTAGGAGCAAACAAAACCAACAGACCGAATGAGGCCAGCGCGTAAACTAAATAGCCCTCTGATTAGTGCCCGGGCAACAGGTGCGCGTCCGGGACACTAACCAGAGGCAGGTGACTATAATCTGCCGTCATGGCAACAGAAACAAACTCAAGAGGTGCTGAAAACACAAGTGACTTGAAAACAAAAACAAAAATATGATCCGGGCAGCGGATCATAACAGTACCCCCCCCTTAAGGGACAGATTCCAGATGTCCCCTGGCAAAACTAAAACCCCCCCGACTATAACAAAGTTCAAGAGTCAAGGGAGGGTGGAGGGAGGATTTGGCGGAGGGTCGCCAGGCCACGTGTCCCCGAATCCACCGGGGACGAGTCAGGTGGCGGCGGCGAATGGAACGCCGCTGCCGGAGGCGAGGCGGGCGACCACGGAAAGGCCACAATCGTGGCTGCCGAGAAGGTGGGCGTGAGTGGCGCCAGAAGTTCAGCAGCCGGAGAGTTCTGCGACTACGTCTCGGGTGTCGCTGCTGTTTGCGCCACTGGCGTCCATACACAAACCTCCAAGAGCGCCGCTTGCGCAGCCAGACCACTCGAGGTCGCTGAGACGACGATGAGGGCGAGAGAGCAGACGTCGCCGTGGAAGCAGGAGGAGTCGTCGTCGCCGTGGAAGCAGGAGGAGTCGTCGTCGCCGTGGAAGCAGGAGGAGTCATCGTCGCCGTGAAAACAAGAGGGTAGCAAAGATGCTAATATCAAAAATGTAAACTATGAGCGAAACTAGGAGCGTAACTTGTTGCGTAGGAGCAAACAAAACCAACAGACCGAATGAGGCCAGCGCGTAAACTAAATAGCCCTCTGATTAGTGCCCGGGCAACAGGTGCGCGTCCGGGACACTAACCAGAGGCAGGTGACTATAATCTGCCGTCATGGCAACAGAAACAAACTCAAGAGGTGCTGAAAACACAAGTGACTTGAAAACAAAAACAAAAATATGATCCGGGCAGCGGATCATAACAGTACCCCCCCCTTAAGGGACAGATTCCAGATGTCCCCTGGCAAAACTAAAACCCCCCCGACTATAACAAAGTTCAAGAGTCAAGGGAGGGTGGAGGGAGGATTTGGCGGAGGGTCGCCAGGCCACGTGTCCCCGAATCCACCGGGGACGAGTCAGGTGGCGGCGGCGAATGGAACGCCGCTGCCGGAGGCGAGGCGGGCGACCACGGAAAGGCCACATTCGTGGCTGCCGAGAAGGTGGGCGTGAGTGGCGCCAGAAGTTCAGCAGCCGGAGAGTTCTGCGACTACGTCTCGGGTGTCGCTGCTGTTTGCGCCACTGGCGTCCATACACAAACCTCCAAGAGCGCCGCTTGCGCAGCCAGACCACTCGAGGTCGCTGAGACGACGATGAGGGCGAGAGAGCAGACGTCGCCGTGGAAGCAGGAGGAGTCGTCGTCGCCGTGGAAGCAGGAGGAGTCGTCGTCGCCGTGGAAGCAGGAGGAGTCATCGTCGCCGTGAAAACAAGAGGGTAGCAAAGATGCTAATATCAAAAATGTAAACTATGAGCGAAACTAGGAGCGTAACTTGTTGCGTAGGAGCAAACAAAACCAACAGACCGAATGAGGCCAGCGCGTAAACTAAATAGCCCTCTGATTAGTGCCCGGGCAACAGGTGCGCGTCCGGGACACTAACCAGAGGCAGGTGACTATAATCTGCCGTCATGGCAACAGAAACAAACTCAAGAGGTGCTGAAAACACAAGTGACTTGAAAACAAAAACAAAAATATGATCCGGGCAGCGGATCATAACAGTACCCCCCCCTTAAGGGACAGATTCCAGATGTCCCCTGGCAAAACTAAAACCCCCCCGACTATAACAAAGTTCAAGAGTCAAGGGAGGGTGGAGGGAGGATTTGGCGGAGGGTCGCCAGGCCACGTGTCCCCGAATCCACCGGGGACGAGTCAGGTGGCGGCGGCGAATGGAACGCCGCTGCCGGAGGCGAGGCGGGCGACCACGGAAAGGCCACATTCGTGGCTGCCGAGAAGGTGGGCGTGAGTGGCGCCAGAAGTTCAGCAGCCGGAGAGTTCTGCGACTACGTCTCGGGTGTCGCTGCTGTTTGCGCCACTGGCGTCCATACACAAACCTCCAAGAGCGCCGCTTGCGCAGCCAGACCACTCGAGGTCGCTGAGACGACGATGAGGGCGAGAGAGCAGACGTCGCCGTGGAAGCAGGAGGAGTCGTCGTCGCCGTGGAAGCAGGAGGAGTCGTCGTCGCCGTGGAAGCAGGAGGAGTCATCGTCGCCGTGAAAACAAGAGGGTAGCAAAGATGCTAATATCAAAAATGTAAACTATGAGCGAAACTAGGAGCGTAACTTGTTGCGTAGGAGCAAACAAAACCAACAGACCGAATGAGGCCAGCGCGTAAACTAAATAGCCCTCTGATTAGTGCCCGGGCAACAGGTGCGCGTCCGGGACACTAACCAGAGGCAGGTGACTATAATCTGCCGTCATGGCAACAGAAACAAACTCAAGAGGTGCTGAAAACACAAGTGACTTGAAAACAAAAACAAAAATATGATCCGGGCAGCGGATCATAACAGTACGATCATTTCAAAGAAACTGGTATAACACTAGGCCGTGGTTGGAATACTCACCAGACAAGGATGGGTGTGTTCTGCGTTCGTCTTTTTCTTAATGAAGAAAAGTACAGCAAGTCTGCTTGGAGAGTGGCTGGGTTAAACAACTATATTTATTTTTGTATTTTTTTTTTTCAAAGTTCATGTTGCACTGTTCAATATTAAAGTGCTTATCTCTTTAACAATAAATAGCCTAATAATAAACAAGTGTTTTGTTGCTTTTCATGTCTTCCAAGCCTATGATAATGTGAATGAACTCATTATGACAATAATTTGTTGACACAAAAGAAATGGCAATCACTTTTACCTACAAAGGACACACAGCTAAGTAGTTAGCTTCCTATTAGCAAATTTAATTTTACATTAATTTCCATATTGTGTAAAGGACCCCAAAAAAATGTCCTGCCCTTTTCTGACTTTGAGCCCCCGCCCTTCTATAATCATGTGCACGTCCCTGACTGCAAGTATATATATAATGTAGTAACAGACACTTTCATAACAATATGTAATAAGTACAATATACACACTGCAAGTATATGTATATAATGTAGTAACAGACACCTTCATAGCAATACGTAATATGTACAATATACACACTGCAAGTATATATATATAATGTAGTAACAGACACCTTCATAACAATATGTAATATGTACAATATACACACTGCATGTATATATATAATGTAGTAACATACACCTTCATAACAATATGTAATATGTACAATATACACACTGCAAGTATATATATATATAATGTAGTAACAGACACCTTCATAACAATATGTAATATGTACAGTATACACACTGCAAGTATATATATAATGTAGTAACAGACACCTTCATAACAATATGTAATATGTGCAATATACACACTACAAGTATATATATAATGTAGTAACAGACACCTTCATAACAATATGTAATATGTACAATATACACACTGCAAGTATATATATATAATGTAGTAACATACACCTTCATAACAATATGTAATATGTACAATATACACACTGCAAGTATATATATATAAAATGTAGTAACAGACACCTTCATAACAATATGTAATATGTAAAATATACACACTGCAAGTATATATGTAATGTAGTAACAGACACCTTCATAACAATATGTAATATGTACAATATACACACTGCAAGTATATATATGATGTAGTAACAGACACCTTCATAACAATATGTAATATGTACAATATACACACTGTAGTAACAGACACCTTCATAACAGTATGTAACATGTACAATATACACACTGCAAGTATATATATGATGTAGTAACAGACACCTTCATAACAATATGTCATATGTACAATATACACACTGCAAGTATATATATGATGTAGTAACAGACACCTTCATAACAATATGTCATATGTACAATATACACACTGCAAGTATATTTATAATGTAGTAACAGACACCTTAATAACAATATGTCATATGTAAAATATACACACTGCAAGTATACATATAATGTAGTAACAGACACCTTCATAACAGTATGTAATATGTACAATATACACACTGCAAGTATATATATAATGTAGTAACGGACACCTTCATAACAATATGTAATATGTACAATATACACACTGCATGTATATATATAATGTAGTAACAGACACCTTCATAAAAATATGTAATATGTACAATATACACACTCTAGTAACAGACACCTTCATAACAGTATGTAACATGTACAATATACACACTGCAAGTATATATATAGTGTAGTAACAGACACCTTCATAACAATATATCATATGTACAATATACACACTGCAAGTATATATATGATGTAGTAACAGACACCTTCATAACAATATGTCATATGTACAATATACACACTGCAAGTATATTTATAATGTAGTAACAGACACCTTAATAACAATATGTCATATGTAAAATATACACACTGCAAGTATACATATAATGTAGTAACAGACACCTTCATAACAGTATGTAATATGTACAATATACACACTGCAAGTATATATATAATGTAGTAACAGACACCTTCATAACAATATGTAATATGTACAATATACACACTGCAAGTATATATATAATGTAGTAACAGACACCTTCATAACAATATGTAATATGTACAATATACACACTGTAGTAACAGACACCTTCATAACAGTATGTAACATGTACAATATACACACTGCAAGTATATATATGATGTAGTAACAGACACCTTCATAACAATATGTCATATGTACAATATACACACTGCAAGTATATATATGATGTAGTAACAGACACCTTCATAACAATATGTCATATGTACAATATACACACTGCAAGTATATATATGATGTAGTAACAGACACCTTCATAACAATATGTAATATGTCCAATATACACACTGCAAGTATATATATATAATGTAGTAACAGACACCTTCATAACAATATGTAATATGTACAATATACACACTGCAAGTATATATATAATAATAATAATAATAATAATAACTGGGATTTATATAGCGCTTTTCTAAGTACCCAAAGTCGCTTTACATGTAATATAATATAATATATAATGTAGTAACAGACACCTTCATAACAATATGTAATATGTACAATATACACACTGCAAGTATATATATGATGTAGTAACAGACACCTTCATAACAATATGTAATATGTACAATATACACACTGCAAGTATATATATAATGTAATAACAGACACTTTCAAAACAATATGTAATATGTCCAATATACAAACTGCAAGTATATATATAATGTAGTAACAGACACCTTCATAACAATATGTAATATGTACAATATACACACTGCAAGTATATACATAATTAAGTAAGAGACACCTTCATAACAATATGTAATATGTACAATATACACACTGCAAGTATATATATAATGTAGTAACAGACACCTTCATAACAATATGTAATATGTACAATACACACACTGCAAGTATATATATATAATGTAGTAACAGACACCTTCATAACAATATGTGATATGTACAATATACACACTGCAAGTATATATATGATGTAGTAACAGACACCTTCATAACAATATGTACTAGGTACAATATACACACTGCATGTATACATATAATTAAGTAACAGACACCTTCATAACAATATGTAATATGTACAATATACACACTGTAGTAACAGACACCTTCATAACAGTATGTAACATGTACAATATACACACTGCAAGTATATATATGATGTAGTAACAGACACCTTCATAACAATATGTAATATGTACAATATACACACTGCAAGTATATATATATATAATGTAGTAACAGACACCTTCATAACAATATGTAATATGTACAGTATACACACTGCAAGTATATATATAATGTAATAACAGACACCTTCATAACAATATGTAATATGTGCAATATACACACTACAAGTATATATATAATGTAGTAACAGACACCTTCATAACAATATGTACTAGGTACAATATACACACTGCAAGTATATATATATATATATATATATATATATATATATATATATATATATATATATAATGTAGTAACAGACACTTTCATAACAATATGTTATATGTACAATATACACACTGCAAGTATATATATATATATATATATATATATATATATATATAATGTAGTAACAGACACTTTCATAACAATATGTAATATGTCCAATATACACACTGCAAGTATATATATAATGTAGTAACAGACACCTTCATAACAATATGTAATATGTACAATATACACACTGCAAGTATATATACAATGTAGGAACAGACACCTTCATAACAATATGTAATATGTACAATACACACACTGCAAGTATATATATGATGTAGTAACAGACACCTTCATAACAATATGTAATATGTACAATACACACACTGCAAAAATATATATATATATAATGTAGTAACAGACACCTTCATAACAATATGTAATATGTACAGTATACACACTGCAAGTATATATATATATATATATATATATATATATATATATATATATATATATATATATATATATATATATATATACATATATATATATATATATATATATAATGTAGTAACAGGCACCTTCATAACCATATGTCATATGTAAAATATACACACTGCAAGTAAATACATTGTACATATTACATATTGTTATGAAGGTGCCTGTTACTACATTATATATATATATATATATATATATATATATATATATATATATATATATATATATATATATATATATATATATGTATATATATATATATATATATATAATGTAGTAACAGGCACCTTCATAACAATATGTAATATGTACAATATACACACTGCAAGTATATATATAATGTAGTAACGGACCTTCATAACAATATGTAATATGTACAATATACACACTGCAAGTATATATATGATGTAGTAACGGACACCTTCATAACAATATGTAATATGTACAATATACACACTGTAGTAACAGACACCTTCATAACAGTATGTAACATGTACAATATACACACTGCAAGTATATATATGATGTAGTAACAGACACCTTCATAACAATATGTCATATGTACAATATACACACTGCAAGTATATATATGATGTAGTAACAGACACCTTCATAACAATATGTCATATGTACAATATACACACTGCAAGTATATATATGATGTAGTAACAGACACCTTCATAACAATATGTAATATGTACAATATACACACTGCAAGTATATATATAATGTAGTAACAGACACTTTCATAACAATATGTAATATGTACAATATACACACTGCAAGTATATATATATATAATGTAGTAACAGACACCTTCATAACAATATGTAATATGTACAATATACACACTGCAAGTATATATATATAATGTAGTAACAGACACCTTCATAACAATATGTAATATGTACAATATACACACTGCAAGTATATATATAATGTAGTAACAGACACCTTCATAACAATATGTAATATGTACATGATACACACTGCAAGTATATATATAATGTAGTAACAGACACCTACATAACAATATGTAACATGTACAATATACACACTGCATGTATATATATAATGTAGTAACAGACACCTTCATAGCAATATGTAATATGTACAATACACACACTGCAAAAATATATATATATATATATATATATATATATATAATGTAGTAACAGACACCTTCATAACAATATGTAATATGTACAATATACACACTGCAAGTATATGTATATAATGTAGTAACAGCCACCTTCATAACAATACGTAATATGTACAATATACACACTGCAAGTATATATATGATGTAGTAACAGACACCTTCATAACAATATGTAATATGTACAATATACACACTGCAAGTATATATATCATATAGTAACAGACACCTTCATAACAGTATGTAATATGTACAATATACACACTGCAAGTATATATATATAATGTAGTAACAGACACCTTCATAACAATATGTGATATGTACAATATACACACTGCAAGTATATATATGATGTAGTAACAGACACCTTCATAACAATATGTACTAGGTACAATATACACACTGCATGTATATATATATATAATTAAGTAACAGACACCTTCATAACAATATGTAATATGTACAATATACACACTGCAAGTATATATATAATGTAGTAACGGACACCTTCATAACAATATGTAATATGTACAATATACACACTGCAAGTATATATATATAATGTAGTAACAGACACCTTCATAACAATATGTACAGAGTTTACCGTATTTTGGTCTTTTTAATCATTGCCGGAACTAATTCCTCGGCGCATTGTTTTTCGTTTCCATAGCAACACTTTTCCTACTACCAGAAACAAATGTGACTGTGTTTTCTAATCATGGCAGACTTGGTAACAAACAACGAAGACAACTATTTTTTCGAACAAATGAGGATTCACAAGCTTATCTTTTTGAAGCTGGACATAGGGAGGATGAACTGCTGCTTCTGGAAGCGAGCACTAAAGGAAGAGTGAAACGTTGGAGCAGACAAAAGCTGAGAGAGTGAAGTTAAAATGACTTTGGCGCTGTAAATGTAGAATTTCAAGCCAAACTTTTTTCGAAATAAACGGAGTGCTTACCCAAATCAACTGGAAAAACGTCCCCGCCCAGCACATACCAATTTATATGGCTCTAAGGTGTATGGCTGCGGAATTAGAGGAACAAGTGTAAAAATAGTTTAGAATGTTAGCATGCTAAAATTAACCAGTGTTGCACACCGCTAAGGTAAACAGTTGTAAAATTAGCTAAAAAATGTAGCATTTTAATTTTAGCATGCCAGGGTAAACATGTTAGCATGTCTCACATACCAAGTTATAATACTCTAAGGTGTATGGCTTGCGGAATTAGAGAAACAAGTGGAAAAATAGTTGAAAATGTTAGCATGCTAAAATTAACCAATGTTGCATACCATGGTTAATGACGCTGGGGTAAACAGTTGTAAAATTAGCTAAAAAATTTAGCATGCTAATTTTTGCATGCTAACGTAAACATGCTAACAGTTAGCATGTCTCACATATCAAGTTAAAATACTCTAAGATGTTTAGCTCGCGGAATTAGAGAAACAAGTGTAAAAATAGTTAAAAATGTTAGCATGCTAAAATTAACCAATGTTGCACACCATGGTTAATGACGCGGGGTAAACAGTTGTAAAATTAGCTCAAAATTTTAGCATGCTAATTTTAGCATGCTAACATAAACATGCTAACAGTTAGCATGTCTCACATACCAAGTTATAATACTCTAAGGTGTTTGGCTCGCGGAATTAGAGAAACAAGTGTAAAAATAGTTTAAAATGTTAGCATGCTAAAATTAACCAGTGTTGCACACCATGGTTAATGACGCTGGGGTAAACAGTTGTAAAATTAGCTAAAAAATTTAGCATGCTAACAGTTAGCATGTCTCACATACCAAGTTATAATACTCTAAGGTGGTTTGGCTTGTGGAATTAGAGAAAAAAGTGTAAAAATAGTTGAAAATGTTAGCATGCTAAAATTAACCAGTGTTGCATATCATGGTTAATGACGCTGGGGTAAACAGTTGTAAAATTAGCTCAAAAATTTAGCATGCTAACGTAAACATGCTAACAGTTTGCATGTCTCACATACCAAGTTATAATACTCTAAGGTGTTTGGCTCGTGGAATTAGAGAAACAAGTGTAAAAATAGTTAAAAATGTAAGCATGCTAAAATTAACCAGTGTTGCATACCATGGTTAATGACGCTGGGGTAAACAGTTTTAAAATTAGCTCAAATATTTAGCATGCTAACGTAAACAAGCTAACAGTTAGCATGTCTCACATACCAAGTTATAATACTCTAAGGTGTTTGGCTCGCGGAATTAGAGAAACAAGAGTAAAAATAGTTGACAGTGTTAGCATGCTAAAATTAACCAGTGTTGCACACCATGGTTAATGACGCTGGGGTAAACAGTTGTAGAATTAGCTCAAAAATTTAGCATGCTAACTGTTAGCATGTCTCACATACCAAGTTATAATACTCTAAGGTGTTTGGCTTGTGGAATTAGAGAAAAAAGTTTAAATTATTTTAAAAAAGTTAGCTCTTTAATGTTAGCATTCTAGAACGCTAACAGTTAACAAGTGTCCCATACCAAGTTATATGACTCTGGGATAAATGGCTAGCTCAAAAAGTTAGCATGCTAACGTAAACTATACCCGTAATATTACAAAAGCAGTGTTTTGAAGCGTTTAACAGCAACACAGTGTTTTCAAATCCATCCATCCGTCCATTTTTCTACCGCTTGTCTTTTTTGGATTGCGGGGGGGTGCTGGAGCCTGCACTCAGGCGGAAGGCGGGGTACACCCTGGACAAGTCGCCACCTCATTTGAATGATGGCGACTCGCATCCGACCTCCGATTGGTCGATCAATAAGATAGTGGGAGGCTCACAGTGACAGGCTGGTTTTCCGCCTGGCACAAGTGTTTGACTTGCCTCCATTCAATGGCGTTATATTATTTTTGGACATTACAAAGTGCAGGGGACGTGTCCTTCCTCTCCCCCACTCCCTGAGTTAGGTCCAAGTCCTGAGTGGGTGTTGTTGTGTTGGAGTGCAGCCGTGACCCGACTTCCTTCACGTTGGGTGCACTCGGACAAACGGCCTTCACGCCGCCGCCCTTCCAGGACTGACGGCTCTATCGGACGCCGTCTTGTCCGGCGGAAGCACACGAACACGGAGGTCCTCGCATGGGCGCACACGGGAGAAGTGGAAAGGGATTTAGTCGCGCGTCACCTTTTGTGCCCGCCGGGAACAATGGCGATCTGGTTCTTGTTCCCGGGACCACCATGAAACTGCTGAAAGGCTGGATGGCAATAATCAGCACACGTCATACCTGAAGTCACCACTAGAGCACCGTGGATGTTTTCACCTTCGTGAAGGCTACGCTCAAATGTGACGCCTCTATTTTGAAATCATTTTAACCATCCCACTCACACCCACTTCCTGTTCCTGTCTACGGCGCCAAGCCCTCTGGGTAATCAACTTTTACTTCCTCGTCAACATAATAATATAATAATAAAAAAAAAATTAAAACTAAGACAGCCTAATAGCTAGAACTAGTATGTATACATCTAAAAAAAAAGAAGTGTTTTTAAGCCTTTTTTAAAAGCATTCACAGTCTGTGGTACCCTCAGGTGGTCAGGGAGAGCGTTCCACAGACTGGGAGCGGCTCAGCAGAAAGCCCGGTCTCCCATTGTTCGTAGCTTTGTCCTCGGAGGTTGGAGGAGGTTAGTCTGTCGGGAGCGGAGGTGTCGTGTGGAGGATTTGGGGGTGAGCAGTTCTTTGAGGTGGAGGGGGGGCATTTCCATGGAGGCACTGGTGGGTTAGTAGGGAGACTTTGTATTCAACCCTGAGCTACCCTTACCCTAACCCTAACCAACTCTCTTTCTTTATGCCTAACCCTAATCCTAACCCCAACCCCAACCCTAACCCCAACCCTAACCCCAACCCTAACCCTAACCCTAACCCCAACCCCAACCCCAACCCCTAACCCTAACCCTAACCTTAACCTTAACCTTAACCTTAACCTTAACCCTAACCCCAACCCCAACCCCAACCCCAACCCAAACCCTAACCCCAACCCCAACCCCAACCCCAACCCTACCCCTACCCCTAACCCTAACCCTAACCCTAACCCCAACCCTAACCCTAACCCTAACCCTAACCCTAACCAACTCTCTTTCTTTATGCCTAACCCTAATCCTAACCCCAACCCCAACCCCAACCCTACCCCTAACCCTAACCCTAACCCCAACCCCAACCCCAACCCCAACCCCAACCCCAACCCTACCCCTAACCCTAACCCTAACCCTAACCCCAACCCCAACCCTAACCCCAACTCTAGCCCTAACCCTAACCCTAACCAACTCTCTTTCTTTATGCCTAACCCTAAACCTAATCCTAACCCCAACCCCAACCCCAACCCCAACCCCAACCCCAGC
Source organism: Nerophis lumbriciformis (assembly GCF_033978685.3). NCBI lineage: Eukaryota > Metazoa > Chordata > Actinopteri > Syngnathiformes > Syngnathidae > Nerophis > Nerophis lumbriciformis. The sequence goes on from NC_084554.2 coordinate 51,607,384, forward strand.
CCCAACCCTAACCCTAACCCTAACCTGAACCTTAACCCTAACCCTAACCCCAACCCCAACCCCAACCCCACCCCTAACCCCAACCCCAACCCCAACCCCAACCCTAACCCTAACCCTAACCCTAACCAACTCTCTTTCTTTATGCCTAACCCTAAACCTAATCCTAACCCCAACCCCAACCCCAACCCTAACCCCAACCACAACCCCAACCCTACCCCTAACCCTAACCCTAACCTTAACCCCAACCCCAACCCCAACCCCAACCCTACCCCTACCCCTAACCCTAACCCTAACCCTAACCCTAACCCCAACCCTAACCCTAACCCTAACCCTAACCCTAACCCCAACCCATCAAAAACATAATTTCATTTGCAACGACCTGGCAAAGGGGCAGCATTTACGTGTTAGAGATGTTGATGTGTGATGATAATCTCTCCTCGCCCCGTTTGGAACCCAGGAAAATGTTTTTTTCACGTCCTTCACACCCGACTATCTCCAGGCCCACCTCGCCAACACCCGGAGAGACTTCGTCACACGCCTAGTGGTTAGAGTGTCCGCCCTGAGATGGGTAAGTCGTGAGTTCAAACCCCGGGCTGAGTCATACCAAAGACTATAAAAAAATGGCACTCAGCATCAAGGGTTGGAATTGGGGGGTTAAATCACCAAAAAAGTATTCCCAGGCGCGGTCACCGCTGCTGCTCACTGCTCCCCTCACACCCTCAGTAATTTGACATTTTTTTTTTTTTTAACTGCTTTTAAATCTGAGTGGTGTAAAACGAGTAAAACATTACTATTTTAGTTTTTCAAATGTTTGTAGAAATCCTGTGCTTACCAGGAATACTTAAAAACGTTGAAAAAATGGTATTTAAAACATTTTAAAAAAGCATTTAAAAAATTTGTCGCAACTTTCGGAAAATTCAAGCATTTTCGGGGTACAAAAATCGCCCCCAAAAAAATCCCGCGAAATCCCGGCGGGACTCGAGTGAGCTCGCGGAGGCGCATGCTAAAATTAACAAGTGATGCATATCAAGGTTAATGACGATGGTGTAAACTGTTGTAAAATTAGCTCAAAAATTTAGCATGCTAATGTAAACATGCTAACAGTTAGCATGTTTCACATACCAAGTTATAATACTCTAAGGTGTTTGGCTCACGGAATTAGAGAAGAAAGTGTAAAAATAGTTGAAAATGTTAGCATGCTAAAATTAACCAGTGTTGCATATCAAGGTTAATGACGCTGGGGTAAACAGTTGTAAAATTAGCTCAAATATTTAGCATGCTAACGTAAACATGCTAACAGTTAGCATGTCTCACATACCAAGTTATAAAACTCTAAGGTGTTTGGCTCGCGGAATTAGAGAAACAAGTGTAAAAATTGTTGAAAATGTTAGCATGCTAAAATTAACCAGTGTTGCACACCATGGTTAACGACGCTGGGGTAAACAGTTGTAAAATTAGCTCAAATATTTAGCATGCTAACGTAAACATGCTAGCAGTTAGCATGTCTCACATACCAAGTTATAATACCCTAAGGTGTTTGGCTTGCTTAATTAGAGAAACAAGTGTAAAAATTGTTGAAAATGTTAGCATGCTAAAATTAACCAGTGTTGCATATCAATGTTAATGACGCTGGGGTAAATAGTTGTAAAATTAGCTCAAAAATGTAGCATGCTAATGTAAACATGCTAACAGTTAGCATGTCTCACATACCAAGTTAAAATACTCTAAGGTGTTTGGCTCGCGGAATTAGAGAAGAAAGTGTAAAAATAGTTGAAAATGTTAGCATGCTAAAATTAACCAGTGTTGCACACCATGGTTAACGACGCTGGGGTAAACAGTTGCAAAATTAGCTAAAAAAAATTAGCATGCTAATGTAAACATGCTAGCAGTTAGCATGTCTCACATACCAAGTTATAATACTCTAAGGTGTTTGGCTTGAGGAATTAGAGAAACAAGTGTAAAAATAGTTGAAAATGTTAGCATGCTAAAATTAACCAGTGTTGCATATCAATGTTAATGACGCTGGGGTAAACAGTTGTAAAATTAGCTCAAAAATGTAGCATGCTAACGTAAACATGCTAACAGTTAGCATGTTTCACATACCAAGTTATAATACCCTAAGGTGTTTGGCTTGCTTAATTAGAGAAACAAGTGTAAAAATAGTTGAAAATGTTAGCATGCTAAAATTAACCAGTGTTGCACACCATGGTTAATGATGCTGGGGTAAACAGTTGTAAAATTAGCTCAAAAATGTAGCATGCTAATGTAAACATGCTAACAGTTAGCATGTCTCACATACCAAGTTAAAATACTCTAAGGTGTTTGGCTCGCGGAATTAGAGAAACAATTGTAAAAATAGTTGAAGATGTTAGCATGCCAAAACTAACCAGTGTTGCACACCATGGTTAATGACGCTGGGGTAAACAGTTGTAAAATTAGCTCAAATATTTAGCATGCTAACGTAAACATGCTAAAAGTTAGCATGTCTCACATACCAAGTTATAATACTCTAAGGTGTTTGGCTCGCGGAATTAGAGAAACAAGTGTAAAAATTGTTGAAAATGTTAGCATGCTAAAATTAACCAGTGTTGCACACCATGGTTAACGACCCTGGGGTAAACAGTTGTAAAATTAGCTCAAAAATGTAGCATGCTAATGTAAACATGCTAACAGTTAGCATGTCTCACATACGAACTTATAATACCCTAAGTTATTTGGCTTGCTTAATTAGAGAAACAAGTGTAAAAATAGTTGAAAATGTTAGCATGCTAAAATTAACCAGTGTTGCACACCATGGTTAACGACGCTGATGTAAACAGTTGTAAAATTAGCTAAAAAAATTAGCATGCTATTGTAATCATGCTAGCAGTTAGCATGTCTCACATACCAAGTTATAATACTCTAAGGTGTTTGGCTCGCGGAATTAGAGAAACAAGTGTAAAAAATTTTGAAAATGTTAGCATGCTAAAATTAACCAGTGTTGAACACCATGGTTAATGATGCTGGGGTAAACAGTTGTAAAATTAGCTCAAAAATATAGCATGCTAATGTAAACATGCTAACAGTTGGCATGTCTCACATACCAAGTTCAAATACTCTAAGGTGTTTGGCTCGCGGAATTAGAGAAACAAGTCTAAAAATTGTTGAAAATGTTAGCATGCTAAAATTAACCAGTGTTGCACACCATGGTTAACGACGCTGGGGTAAACAGTTGTGAAATTAGCTCAAAAATGTAGCATGCTAACGTAAACATGCTAACAGTTAGCATGTCTCACATACCAAGTTATAAAACTCTAAGGTGTTTGGCTCGCGGAATTAGAGAAACAAGTGTAAAAATAGTTGAAAATGTTAGCATGCAAAAATTAACCAGTGTTGCACACCATGGTTAATGATGCTGGGGTAAACAGTTGTAAAATTAGCTCAAAAATGTAGCATGCTAACGTAAACATGCTAACAGTTAGCATGTCTCACATACCAAGTTAAAATACTCTAAGGTGTTTGGCTCGCGGAATTAGAGAAACAAGTGTAAAAATAGTTGAAAATGTTAGCATGCTAAAATTAACCAGTGTTGCACACCATGGTTAATGATGCTGGGGTAAACAGTTGTAAAATTAGCTCAAAAATGTAGCATGCTAATGTAAACATGCTAACAGTTAGCATGTCTCACATACCAAGTTAAAATACTCTAAGGTGTTTGGCTCGCGGAATTAGAGAAACAAGTGTAAAAATAGTTGAAAATGTTAGCATGCTAAAATTAACCAGTGTTGCACACCATGGTTAACGACGCTGGGGTAAACAGTTGTAAAATTAGCTCAAATATTTAGCATGCTAACGTAAACATGCTAAAAGTTAGCATGTCTCACATACCAAGTTATAAAACTCTAAGATGTTTGGCTCGCGGAATTAGAGAAACAAGTGTAAAAATTGTTGAAAATGTTAGCATGCTAAAATGAACCAGTGTTGCACACCATGGTTAATGACGCTGGGGTAAACAGTTGCAAAATTAGCTAAAAAAATTAGCATGCTAATGTAAACATGCTAGCAGTTAGCATGTCTCACATACCAAGTTATAATACTCTAAGGTGTTTGGCTCGCGGAATTAGAGAAAAAAGTGTAAAAATTGATGAAAATGTTAGCATGCTAAAATTAACCAGTGTTGCACACCATGGTTAACGACGCTGGGGTAAACAGTTGTAAAATTAGCTAAAAAATTTAGCATGCTAACGTAAACATGCTAACAGTTAGCATGTTTCACATACCAAGTTTTAATACCCTAAGGTGTTTGGCTTGCTTAATTAGAGAAACAAGTGTAAAAATTGTTGAAAATGTTAGCATGCTAAAATTAACCAGTGTTGCACACCATGGTTAATGATGCTGGGGTAAACAGTTTTAAAATTAGCTCAAATATTTAGCATGCTAACGTAAACATGCTAAAAGTTAACATGTCTCACATACCAAGTTATAAAACTCTAAGATGTTTGGCTTGCGGAATTAGAGAAACAAGTGTAAAAATTGTTGAAAATGTTAGCATGCTAAAATTAACCAGTGTTGCACACCATGGTTTATGACGCTGGGGTAAACAGTTGTAAAATTAGCTAAAAAAATTAGCATGCTAGTGTAAACATGCTAACAGTTAGCATGTCTCACATACCAAGTTAAAATACTCTAAGGTGTTTGGCTCGCGGAATTAGAGAAACAATTGTAAAAATAGTTGAAAATGTTAGCATGCAAAAATTAACCAGTGTTGCACACCATGGTTAATGACGCTGGGGTAAACAGTTGCAAAATTAGCTAAAAAAAATTAGCATGCTAACGTAAACATGCTAAAAGTTAGCATGTATCACATACCAAGTTATAATACTCTATGGTGTTTGGCTCGCGGAATTAGAGAAACAAGTGTAAAAATTGTTGAAAATGTTAGCATGCTAAAATTAACCCCATGGTTTATGACGCTGGGGTAAACAGTTGTAAAATTAGCTCAAAAAAAATAAAAAAAAATAAAAAAAATAGCTCAAAATTTAGTTCAAAAATTTAGCATGCTAATTTTAGCATGCTAATTTTAGCATGCTAACGTAAACATGCTAACAGTAAAAAAAAAAAAAAAGCATTTAGAAAATTTGTCGCAACTTTCGGCAAATTCAAGCATTTTCGGGGTACAACAATCGCCCCCCCAAAAAAAGCCCGCGAAATCCCGTCGGGACTCGAGTGAGCTCGATTCATCAACGTCAACGCGCTCGCGGAGGCGCATGCATATTAATTGAAACTAAGGAGATTAAGCTGGGCGCATGTGACATTTTCAAACGGCCACTTTATCTTCGCCGCCGCGCCAGATTGCTCCCGCGCAAACGCCGATTGCATGTTATCACCCGGTGATTGCCCGCGCGTCGCCATGGTAATTACTCCACGCCGCGTGACGTCAGGGGCCCCCGGGCTGCGGGGCCCTTGACGGGGGCAATCGGGCTGAACGTCTGGCGCCCTCAGGTGATTAGCTCCATCAGAAAGGTGCGGGCAGGGCGGCGGCCGTCAAACTTGATGGTGCGACAGGAAGACTCGGGAGTGGCCCTCATGGTGTCACTGCCGACCAGCTCCAAGAACTCATGCACTGGGGGCCAGCTGGCGAGACCCCTCCCCCCTGCCCCCCCTAGGCCCCCCTCTCTCCAGCTCTGGAGGAAACACAGCTCGGAGTCATATGTTGTCAAGTTTACACAAGGGCTGATGGATGTCATGTAGCATGTGATTGCCACTCACTAATAGAATCAAGCAATAATAGAATCAGGCAATAATAGAATCAACGCGCCGCCTCGGGCTGAGAACTATTTCATATTTATCATCCTGTGGGAATTTCAGTCTGCTCACGTTCTCGTCTGAAGGATGCCTGTTGACTTTCTCTCCTCTTTGCCCACCACACAGCAATAATACTTTTTGCAGCACATTTTTGGACACGGGTAAAAAACATGTTTTTACCAAAGATTTGCAATTATAGAAACAACTTTCCTTAAAAAAAAAATGATTGGCAGGTATAAAAAAATATATATTTTCTGCAAGTAAAAAAACAATTTTCTTCAATTCAAAAAACGATTTCGCAAGTAAAAATTTTAATTTTCCTCAATTAAAAAAAAAAAAAGTGTACATTAAATTATGTTAAATCGATTCGTAAGTAAAAAAAAAAATATATATATATTTTTATTTATTTAAAAAAATATTTTACATTTTTTTCATATAAAAAAAACATTTTTAAAGAAAAAAAAACAATTCGCACATCAACAAAAGTTTTCTTGTAAAAAAACCATTTGAAAACAATTTTTTTGAATGTTTTCATTGTATGTTTTATTCAATAAATTGTTTTCTCCAAAAAAAACGATTCCGTGTAAAAAACTATATAGCATAAAATTGTTTTTTATTCAATTGTTTTTTTTTAATTGTTTTATTCAATTAAAAAAATTATTTGCAAAAATAAGAAACAATTTTTCAAGTAAAAAATGATTTACAAGTAAAAACTTTTTTTCTTCAACTTAGAAAAAATACAATTACATTTGTTTCAATTTAAAAATGATTCGCTAGCAAAAAAATTAAACAATTCAATTAAAACAAAACAATTTGTATTTTTTTCCTTGATTAAAAAAAATGATTCTCAACTAAAAACCATTCAATTTATTATTTTATTATTTTTAAACATTTTTTTTACATTTTCTTAAATTAAAGAAACATATTTTTTTTAGGAAAAACCGATTCGCATATATAAAAAAAATTATGCTTGTAAAAAAAAAAAAACGATTATAAAACATTAAAAAAACAATAATATTTTTTGCAGCACATTTTTTGACAATATTGACACAGGCACAAAAAATGTTTTTACCAAAGATTTGCAATTATAGAAACAACTTTCCTTAAAAAAAAAATGATTGGCAAGTACAAAAAAAATATTTTCTGCAAGTAAAGAAACAATTTTCTTCAATTTAAAAGATGATTTCGCAAGTAAAAATTATAATTTTCCTCAATTAAAAAAAAAGGATTTGTACATTAAATTATGTTAAATCGATTCGTAAGTAAAAAAATATATATATATACATATATATATATTTTTTTATTTATTTAAAAAAATGTTTTACATTTTTTTCATATAAAGAAAACATTTTTAAAGAAAAAAAAACAATTTGCACATCAAAAAACTTGCTTGTAAAAAAAATGATTTGAAAACAGTTTTTGTGAATGTTTTCATTGTATTTTTTTTTATTTTATTCAATAAATTGTTTTCTGCAAGAAAAAACGATTCCGTGTAAAAACTATTTTCTAAAAAAAGAAAAGATTTGCAAGTATAAAATTGTTTTTTTATTCAATTAAAAAAACGATTTGCAAAAATAAGAAACATTTTTTCAAGTAAAAAATGATTTACAAGTAAAAACTTTTTTCTTCGACTTAGAAAAAATACAATTACATTTGTTTCAATTTAAAACGATTTGCTAGCAAAAAAATTAAACAATACAATTAAAACAAAACAATTTGTACTTTTTTCCTTGATTAAAAAAATGTATTCTCAACTAAAAACCATTCAATTTATTTTTTTATTATTTTTAAAAAATGTTTACATTTTCTTAAATTAAAGAAACTTTTTTTTTTTTTAGTAAAAACCAATTCGCATATATAAAAAAAATTATGCTTTTAAAAAAAAAACCGATTATAAAACATGAAAACAACAATAATATTTTTTGCAGCACATTTTTTGACAATATTGACACGGGCACAAAAAATGTTTTTACCAAAGATTTGCAATTATAGAAACAACTTTCCTTAAAAAAAATGATTGGCAAGTACAGAAAAAATATTTTCTGCAAGTAAAAAAACAATTTTCTTCAATTTAAAAGATGATTTCGCAAGTAAAAATTATAATTTTCCTCAATTAAAAAAAAAGGATTTGTACATTAAATTATGTTAAATCAATTCGTAAGTAAAAAAAAATATATATATATATATATTTTTATTTATTTAAAAAAATGTTTTACATTTTTTTCATATAAAGAAAACATTTTTAAAGAAAAAAAAACAATTCGCACATCAAAAAACTTTTGCTTGTAAAAAAAAAGATTTGAAAACAGTTTTTGTGAATGTTTTCATTGTATTTTTTTTATTTTATTCAATAAATTGTTTTCTGCAAGAAAAAAACGATTCCGTGTAAAAAACTATTTTCTAAAAAAAAAGAAAAGATTTGCAAGTATAAAATTGTTTTTTTCATTCAATTAAAAAAACGATTTGCAAAAATAAGAAACATTTTTTCAAGTAAAAAATTATTTACAAGTAAAAACTTTTTTTCTTCAACTTAGAAAAAATACAATTACATTTGTTTCAATTTAAAAACGATTTGCTAGCAAAAAAATTAAACAATTCAATTAAAACAAAACAATTTGTACTTTTTTCCTTGATTAAAAAAAATTGATTCTCAACTAAAAACCATTCAATTTATTTTTTTATTATTTTTAAAAAATGCTTAAATTTTTTTAAATTAAAGAAACATTTTTTTTTAGTAAAAACCAATTCGCATATATAAAAAAAATTATGCTTGTAAAAAAAAAAACGATTATAAAACATTAAAACAACAATAATATTTTTTGCAGCACATTTTTTGACAATATTGACATGGGCACAAAACATGTTTTTACCAAAAATTTGCAATTATAGAAACAACTTTCCTTAAAAAAAAAATGATTGGCAGGTATAAAAAAATATATATTTTCTGCAAGTAAAAAAACAAATTTCTTCAATTTAAAAAACGATTTCGCAAGTAAAAATGATAATTTTCCTCAATAGAAATAAATAAATGTGTACATTAAATTATGTTGAATCGATTCGTAAGTAAAAAAAATATATATTTTTATTTATTTATTTAAAAAAATGTTTTACATTTTTTTCATACAAAGAAAACATTTTTAAAGAAAAAAAAAACAATTCGCACATCAAAAAACTTTTGCTTGTAAAAAAAATGATTTGAAAACAATTTTTGTGAATGTTTTCATTGTATTTTTTTTATTTTATTCAATAAATTGTTTTCTGCAAGAAAAAAACGATTCAGTGTAAAAAACTATTTTCTAAAAAAAAGAAAAGATTTGCAAGTATAAAATTGTTTTTTTATTCAATTAAAAAAACGATTTGCAAAAATAAGAAACATTTTTTCAAGTAAAAAATTATTTACAAGTAAAAACCTTTTTCTTCAACTTAGAAAAATACAATTACATTTGTTTCAATTTAAAAACAATTTGCTAGCAAAAAAACAAACAATTCAATTAAAAAAAACCAATTTGTACTTTTTTCCTTTATTAAAAGAATTGATTCTCAACTAAAAACAATTCAATTTATTTTTTTTATTATTTTTAAAAAATGTTTACATTTTCTTAAATTAAATAAACATTTTTTTTTTTTAGTAAAAACCGATTCGCATATATAAAAAAAATTATGCTTGTAAAAAAAAACGATTATAAAACATGAAAACAACAATAATATTTTTTGCAGCACATTTTTTGACAATATTGACACGGGCACAAAAAATGTTTTTACCAAAGGTTTGCAATTATAGAAACAACTTTCCTTAAAAAAAATGATTGGCAAGTACAAAAAAAATATTTTCTGCAAGTAAAAAAACTATTTTCTTCAATTTAAAAAACGATTTCGCAAGTAAAAATAATAATTTTCCTCAATTACAAAAAAAAATGTGTACATTAAATTATGTTAAATCGATTCGTAAGTTAAAAAAAAAATATATATATATATATATTTTTTTATTTATTTAAAAAAATATTTTACATTTTTTTCATATAAAGAAAACATTTTAAAAGAAAAAAAACAACAATTCGCACATCAAAAAAAGTTTTCTTGTAAAAAAAACATTTGAAAACTATTTTTTTGAATGTTTTCATTGTATGTTTTATTCAATAAATTGTTTTCTGCAAGAAAAAAACGATTCCGTGTAAAAAACTATTTTCTAAAAAAAAAGAAAAGATTTGCAAGTATAAAATTGTTTTTTTCATTCAATTAAAAAAACGATTTGCAAAAATAAGAAACATTTTTTCAAGTAAAAAATTATTTCCAAGGAAAAACTTTTTTTCTTCAACTTAGAAAAAATACAATTACATTTGTTTCAATTTAAAAACGATTTGCTAGCAAAAAAATTAAACAATTCAATTAAGAAAAAACAATTTGTACTTGTTTCCTTGATTAAAAAAATTGATTCTCAACTAAAAACCATTCAATTTATTTTTTTACTATTTAAAAAAAAAATGTTTACATTTTCTTAAATTAAAGAAAACATTTTTTTTTAGTAAAAACCGATTCGCATATAAAAGAAATGATGCTTGTAAAAAAAACGGTTATTAAACATTAAAACAATAATACATTTTTTTGCAGCACATTTTTTGACAATATTGACATGGGCACAAAACATGTTTTTACCAAAGATTTGCAATTATAGAAACAACTTTCCTTAAAAAAAATATATATATATTGGCAAGTATAAAAAATATATTTTCTGCAAGTAAAAAAAAAGTAAGAAAACCAGTTTTCTTCAGTTTAAAACACGATTCGCAAGTACAAATAATACTTTTTTTCAATTAAAAAATATTTGTATTTCTACCGCTTATTCCCTTTGGGGTCGCGGGGGCGCTGGAGCCTATCTCAGCTACAATCGGGTGGAAGGCGGGCTACACCCTGGACAAGTCGCCACCTCATCACAGGGCCAACACAGATAGACAGACAACATTCACACTCACATTCACACACTTGGGACCATTTAGTGTTGCCAATCAACCTATCCCCAGGTGCATGTCTTTGGAGGTGGGAGGGGCCTATCCCCAGGTGCCTGTCTTTGGAGGTGGGAGGGGCCTATCCCCAGGTGCATGTCTTTGGAGGTGGGAGGAAGCCGGAGTACCCGGAGGGAACCCACACAGTCACGGGGAGAACATGCAAACTCCACACAGAAAGATCCCGAGCCCGGGAATTAACCAAAGACTACTCAGGACCTTCGTATTGTGAGGCAGATGCACTAACCCCCTCTTCCACCGTGCTGCCGATTATAAAACAATTTTTTGTAATTTTTTTTATTTTATTCACTATTTTATTCCGCAAGTAAAAAAATTGATTCTGTGTAAAAAAAATAAAATAGTTTTCTTTAAAAAAAAAAGTCTAGGAACAACTTTCCTAAAAAAAAGATTTTGGAAAGTTTACAAAACAAAATTTCTGCAAGTAAAAAAACAAAACAATTCGTAAGTATAAAAAACATTTTTCTTCAAGTAAAAAAGAAAAAACTATTTTTTTTTAACTAAAAAAAATATTTACAAGTATAAAAACTATGTTTTCACGAGCTAAAATAATATTGTTCTTCAATTACAGCAACCATTTTTAAGTAAAAAAAAAGTGTCTTCAAATAAAACAACGATTTACGTAACAATTTGCAACATTGACATAAACGGCATAATTTTATATTAAACATTCACAAAATTCAAAGGTAAATGACAAAGGAAATTTTCACAGTGAATTTTGTGCACTGATTTTCTTTTACACTGAATTTTTACACACTGAATTTCTGAATTTCTTTTACACTCAATTTTCACACAGTGAATTGTTTTTTCACTGAACTTATACACACTTTATTTTTTTACACTGAATTTAAAAAACACTGTATTTGTGAACAAAAATACTAATTTTGAACACATTTTTCTCCCAAACTTGTATTAATGAAAGTGTAATGTAAAAATTAATTCATTTCATAAAATTCAAACGGAAAATAATTCAAACAATTTCTACCGTACTTTAAGGAAAACTGGTTTTGTTCCAGTGAAGTGATTTTAATATTTATATAATATTTATTTATATATATATTTTTTTATATATGTATATTATTCTATATATATATATATATATATATATATATGTCTTAATAAGGTTATCCAAAAAATAGTGCTCGATACCGTAGTAGAGCGCAATATATGTATGTGTGGGAAAAAAAAATCACAAGACTACTTCATCTCTACAGGCCTGTTTCATGAGGAGTTCCCTCAATCATCAGGAGAATCTCCTGATGATTGAGGGAACCCCTCATGAAACAGGCCTGTAGAGATGAAGTAGTCTCGTGATTTTTTTTCCCACACATACATATAAATATATATATATATATATATATATATATATATATATATATATATATATATATATATATTTATTTATTTTTTATTTTTTATTATTTATTTATATATATTTATATATATTTTTACACTCAATTTTCACACACTGAATTTTTTTTACATTAAATTTTTACATACTGAATTACACTGAACTGATTTCAATATTTATATAATATTTATTTATATTTATTTATACATATATATATTACACACACACATATATATATATATATATATATATATATATATATATATATATATATATATATATATATTTATATTACACTGAACTGATTTTAATATTTATATAATATTTATTTATATTTATTTATATATATTTTATTTATACATATATATTACACACACACATATATATATATATATATATATATATATATATATATATATATATATATTATAATATATTATTTATATATATTTATATATATTTGTACACTCTATTTTCCCACACTGAATTTTTTTTACATTAAATTTTTACACACTGAATGTTTTGTACACTGAATTTTTTACACTGAACTGATTTTAGTATTTACATAATATTTATTTATATTTATTTATATATATTTTATTTATATATATTATTAAATATATTATGTATATATATTTTATTATATATTTATTTATATATATTTTTACACTCAATTTTTACACACTGAATGTTTTTTACACTGAATTTTTTGCACTGAACTGATTTTAATATTTATATAGAATTTATTTATATTTATTTATATATATTTTATTTATATATATTAATATATATATATATATATTGTTTATATATATTTATATGTATTTGTACACTCAATTTTCACACACTGAATTTTTTTACACTCAATTTTTACACACTGAATGTTTCTTACTCTGAATTTTTACACACTGAATTTATTTTACACATAATTTTTTACACACTGAATTTTTTTTACATTTAAGTTTTACACACTGAATTGTTTGAAAATAATTCAAACAATTTCTACCATACTTTAAAGAAAACCTGTTTTGTTCCAGTGAAGTGATCTTAATATTTATATAGCGCTTTTCTCTAGTGACTCAAAGCGCTTCACATAGTGGGAGCCAATAAAGTTGTATAAGGCAACAAGTGTCCAAGCAGCAAAGTCAGTGTGCTGAGTGTGTGATATTTGCCCCAGTGTATGCTGGGAATATTAATTAGGCCCATCCATGACGTCGCCGTCAAAAGGATGTCAGCGGTCTGAATGGATGCTGTGACCTGGAAAAGGCGGCATTCACTCCGTCCAGTCCGCCATAGTTCATTCTCCTTTCTCCTCTTTTTAAACAGGCCGATTGTGCCGCGCTGAAACGGGTGTGTGAAGGAATACAAATATGTCAAAGTTGAAACGCTTTTTCTCTCTCCGACCTCGGCGCTCAAGTACATTTTCTAAAGAGATGAAGCAATTAAGGCGGAACCCCGCTCGGAAAGAGCTGACTTTGTTTGGGCTTTAATGACATGACACGGATCACAGGGCTTCAAAGCAAACACAGCATACAAATGTTCGTGTCCGACACGTACTCACTCGCTCTGCGCGCCCCAACGATCACGCTCAATGTGGGAAGAATATTTACTAACCGATAGAAATGTCAACCTTACCAAAGCTTTGGGCAAGTCCCAGGGGCCGTTTATGTCCCCGAGCTCCCTTTTTTTATTCATTAGCTTGCCAGCTTTTTTGTTGTTGTTAATTTTGCAGGTGTGCACCCTTAGCCTCAAACATTTTCTTACTTGACCAATGATACCTGTTAGCATGCTAGCGTTGTATTTATTTATTTATTTTTTTACCATTTTAGCATCAAAAAACTCTCGACCCATTTCCACTAAATTAAGACTGAATCTTTACACATTTAATTGTTTTTACACTGAATTTTTACACACTGATTTTTTTTACACTGAATTTTCACACACCTAATTTTTATTACACTGAATTTTTACACACATAATTTTTTTTACACTAAATTTTTACACACTGAATTTTCACACACTGAATTATTTTTACACTGAATTTTATCACATTGAATTTTCACACACTGTGTTGTTTTTTCACTGTAGTTTTTACACACATTTTTTACACTATATTTTTACACACTGAATTTTTTTGCACTGAATTTTCATTACACTGAATTTTTACACAAACCATTTTTTTTACACTGAATTTTTATACACTGATTTTTTTTGCACTGAATTTTCACACACTGAATTTTTATTACACTGAATTTTCACACACTGATTTTTTTTACATTGAATTTTTACACACTGAATTTTTACACACTGATTTTTTTACACTGAATTTTCACACACCTAATTTTTATTACACTGAATTTTCACACACCTAATTTTTATTACACTGAATTTTTACACACATAATTTTTTTTACACTGAAATTTTACACACTGAATTTTCACACACTGAATTATTTTTACACTGAATTTTCTCAAATTGAATTTTCACACACTGAATTTTGTTACACTGAATTTTTTACACTGAATTTTTTTGCACAGAATTTTCACACACTGAATTTTTATTACACTGAATTTTTACACACTGAATTTTTATTACACTGAATTTTTACACACTGAATTTTTTTACTCTGAATTTTTACACACTGAATTTTCACACACTGAATTTTTTTTACACTGAATTTTCTCACATTGAATTTTCACACACTGAATTTTTATTACACTGAATTTTTTACACTGAATTTTTTTGCACTGAATTTTCACACTGAATTTTTACACTGAATTTTTTACGCACTGAATTTTTACACACTGAATATTTTACACTGAATTTTCACACACAGAATTTTTTTTACACTGAATTTTCTCACATTGAATTTTCACACTGAATTTTTTACACTGAATTTTCACACTGACGTTTTTTTACACTGAATTTTTACACACAACATTTTTTACACTGAATTTTTACACACAACAGATTTTTACACTGAATTTTCTCACATAGAATTTTCACACTGAATTTTTCACACTGAATTTTCACACACTGAATTTTTGTTGTTGTTAATTTTGCAGGTGTACACCCTTAGCCTCAAAAATTTAGTTACTTGACCAATGATACCTGTTAGCATGCTAGCTTTTTTTTAAATGTATTTATTTTTTTACCATTTTTGCATCCTTAGCGTCAAAAAACTCCCGACCCATTTCCACTAAATTAAGACTGAATCTTTACACATTTAATTGTTTTTACACTGAATTTTTACACACTGATTTTTTTTACACTGAATTTTCACACACCTAATTTTTATTACACTGAATTTTTACACACATAATTTTTTTTACACTCAATTTTTACACACTGAATTTTCACACACTGAATTGTTTTTACACTGCATTTTCTCACATTAAATTTTCACACATAGAGTTGTTTTTACACTACATTTTCACACACTGAATTTGTTTTAAACTGAATTTTTACACTGAATTTACTTTACACTGTATTTTCTCACATTAATTTTCACACACTGAATTTTTACACACTACATTTTTTTACATTGAATTTTTTTACACTGAATTTTCACACATCTAATTTTTAGTACCCTTAATTTTTTTTGCACTGAATTTTTACACACTGAATTCTCACACACTGATTTTTTTTTTCCACTGAATTTTTACACACTGAATTCTCACACTG
The DNA here is from genome assembly GCF_033978685.3 of Nerophis lumbriciformis. NCBI lineage: Eukaryota > Metazoa > Chordata > Actinopteri > Syngnathiformes > Syngnathidae > Nerophis > Nerophis lumbriciformis. The sequence goes on from NC_084554.2 coordinate 51,623,221, forward strand.
AATTTTTTTTACACGGAATCTTTACACATTGATTTTTTTTACACTGAATTTTTACACAATGAATTTTTTACACTGAATTTTCACACACCTAATTTTTATTACACTGAATTTTTAGACACAGATTTTTTTTTTACACTGAAATTTTACACACTGAATTTTCACACTGAATTATTTTTACACTGACTTTTCTCGCATTGAATTTTCACACACTGAGTTGTTTTTAAACTGCATTTTCTCACACTGAATTTTTTTTACACGGAATCTTTACACATTGATTTTTTTTACACTGAATTTTTACACAATGAATTTTTTACACTGAATTTTCACACACCTAATTTTTATTACACTGAATTTTTAGACACAGATTTTTTTTTTACACTGAAATTTTACACACTGAATTTTTACACTGAATTTCTTTTACACTGTTTTTTCTCACATTGAATTTTCACACACTGAATTTTTTCACACTGAAATTTTTACACAGAATTTTTACACAATGAATATTTTTTTACACTGCATTTTCACACATTGAATTTTTTTACACTGAATTTTCACACACTTAATTTTTATTACACTGAATTTTCACACACTGAATTTTTTACACTGGATTTTCACACTGAATTTTTTTACACTAAATTTTACACACTGAATTTTTTTTACACTGAATTTCCACACACCAATTTTTTTACATTGAATTTTTACACACAAAATTTTTTTACATTGAATTTTTTTACACTGAATTTTCACACTCCTAATTTTTATTACACTGATTTTTTTTAACTGAATTTTTACACACTGATTTTTTTTTCTCGCTGAATCTTTACACATTGAATTTTTTTTACACTGAATTTTTACACACTGAATTTATTTTACACTGAATTTTTACACACTGAATTTTTACACACTGAATTTATTTTACACTGAATTTTTACACACTGAATTTCTTTTAAACTGAATTTTCACACACCTATTTTTTTACACTGAATCTTTACACACTGAATTTTTGTACACTGCATTTTTACACACACTGTTTTACACTGCTGCGATGAGGTGGCGACTTGTCCAGGGTGTACCCCGCCTTCCGCCCGATTGTAGCTGAGATAGGCTCCAGCGCCCCCCGCGACCCCAAAAGGGAATAAGCGGTAGAAAATGGATGGATGGATGTTTTACACTGAATTTTTACACACTGAATTTTTTTACACTGACTTTTAACACATTTAATTTTTATTACACTGAACTGTTTTTTACACTGAATTTTTACACACTGAATTTTTTTTCCGCTGAATCTTTACACACTGCATTTTACCACATTATAAAACATTGTATGTGTCACCTGTGTGTAGGTGATGTGTGTGTGTGTTCTTCTTCTTCTTCTTCCTCCTCTTCCTCTTCCTTTTCTTCCTCTTCTTCCTCTTCCTCTTCTTATTCGTCTTCTTCTTCTTCTTCTTCTTCTTTCTCTTCTTCTTCCTCTTATTCGTCTTCTTATTCCTTTTCTTCTTCCTCTTCTTCTTTGTCTTCTTCTTTTTCCTCTTCTTCTTCTTCTTTGTCTTCTTTGTCTTCCTCCTCCTCCTCCTCTTCTTCCTCTTCCTCTTCTTATTCGTCTTCTTCTTCTTCCTCTTCTTCTTTGTCTTCTTTGTCTTCATCTTCCTCTACCTCTCTTTCTTCTTCTTCTTCTTCTTCTTCCTCTTTCTCTTCTTCTTCCTCCTTTTCTTCTTGTTCTTATTCCTCTTTTTCTTCTTCTTCTTCCTCATCCTCCTCTTCTACTTCCTCTTCTTCTTCTTCTTATTCCTCTTTCTCTTCTTCTTCTTCAGCTTTCTCTTCCTCTTGCTCTTTTTCTTCTTCTTCTTCTTCTTCCACTTTCTCTTCTTCTTCTTTTTCTTCTTACACTTCTTCTTCTTCTTCTTCTTCCTCTTCCACTTCCTCTTCTTCTTATTATTATTCCTCTTCTTCTTCTTCTTCTTCTTCTTCTTCTTCTTCTTCTTCTTCTTCTTCTTCTTCTTCTTCTTCTTCTTCTTCTTCTTCTTCTTCTTCCTCTTTCTTTTCTTCTTCTTCTTCTTCTTCTTCTTCTTTTTCTTCTTTTTCTTCTTCCACTTCTTCTTCTTCTTCTTATTCCTCTTCCACTTCTTCTTCTTCTTCTTCTTCTTCTTCTTCTTCTTCTTCTTCTTCTTCGTCTTTCTCTTCTTCTTCTTCTTCTTCTTCTTCTTCTTCTTCTTCTTCTTCTTCTTCTTCTTCTTCTTCTTCTTCTTCTTCTTCTTCTTCTTCTCATTCCTCATCCTCTTCTTCTTCTTCTTCTTCTTCTTCTTCTTCTTTTTCTTCTTCTTCTTTATTTTCTTCTTCTTCTTCTTTCTTCTCCTTCTTCTTCCTCTTCTTCTTCGTCTTCTTCTTCTTTCTTCTTCTTCTTCTTCTTCTTCTTCTTCTTCTTCTTCTTCTTCTTCTTCCACTTCCTTTTTTTCTTCTTCTTATTCCTCCTCCACTCCCTCTTCTTCTTCTTCTTGTTCTTTTTCTTCCTCTTCTTCTTCTTCTTTTTATTCTTCTTCCACTTCCTCTTTTTCTTCTTCTTATTCCTCCTCCACTTCCTCTTCTTCTTCTTCTTCTTCCTCCTCCTCTTCCTCTTTTTCCTCTTCTTCTTTTCAAGCTTCCAACACTTCAACATCCCAACAAACCTACTTGCCACTCCACAGTGCCAGCATGTCAGTGCAACTTCAGCATTGGAGCGTTCACACAATATTCCTGCAGGGATGCAATGGCCTCATCCTGCAATGTTTCACTCTCTCGGGCTGAGAGAAACACACTTATAGTCGCACACTCTGGTGAGAAAAGGTGAGGCGTCACACGAAGGCCTCCCTCCACCTCCTTCTGCCATTGAAACAGGAGTTCAGAACACCCGCGAGGGATTCTTTCAACAATGCAGATGGAATTTCAACGCTCGGCTTCTCGCTCCAAGGAACGACAAGTGCCAGACCAGCTAAAATAGATAGGAGTGTGTGTTTGTGTGTGTGTGTGTGTGTGTGTGTGTGTGTGTGTGTGTGTGTGTGTGTGTGTGGGTGCGGTTCACCCACCTGCTTTGCTTGCTCACGCTGTCATTGGTGGCCTTTTTTTGCTGCGTGCCGCCCCTTTAAGAGTTGAACCATGTCTTTGATGTGCCCTTTCATTTGCAGGAATATGCTTTGGATCGATAAAGGGCGCAGGAAGTTGGGGTGGGTGACGGGGGGGAGGGCGGTGGTCACCTGCCGCCGCCCACCAATGGGAGCGCGGTGACGTGTGAGCACACACCTCCATGACTCCCAACAAAACCAACATTTTGCTCATTTCAAACAAATCTTCCTCGCTCACTTCAAAGTGTTTGCATTAATGCTCATAATCTCCTAACATGTCCCCCCCCCCCCCCCCCCCCTTCACGTTCCACGCCCTAAAAGGCAGCAGAGTTCAAAGTCAGACTGTAAAGCATGTTAGGGAAGTAAAGCCACCGCTGATTATCCTTTAAGTCCGACACCCCTCCCCCGTGGAAGAAGAAAAAAAATGTCTGTGGTGAAGAAATGACTCTCCTTTATTACATTCTTCTCTCTAATCCTGCTCAATTTATTAGAGGGGGGGGGAGGGCCTCCACACAACAATACTCATTTCCATGGGGGTCCACACGGCATGGTGTCCACACACACACACACACACACACACACACACACACACACACACACGTTCCTGTATTTTTTACCTTCTTGAGACCTGAGAAAAATGCCAACCTCTTTAGGACCAGCCTTTCTAGATATATAAAGAAGTGTATTTACAACATTAATAATATATACATACTATGCAAATATTAAAAAAAAGCTTGTTGTGAAAAATGAGTTGGAATTTCACAAGAAAAAGGTCACAATTTCACAAGAAAAACGTAGAATTTTGGCAGTATTATAATAAAAGTCGTCATTCTACTCAACGCAAGTCAAAATGTTACAAGAAAAATGGAACATGTGTGCAATATCATGATAAAAGTTTATATTTTATCCAACAGTCGCAATGTTACAAGAAAAACTTAGAATTTTGCCAATTTTGCGAAAAGAGTCGCAATTTTACTCGACAAAAGTCACAATTTTTGCAAGAAGACTTTACAATTTTGGCAATATTGTAATAATAAATGGAATTTTACTCAAAAAAAATTCACATTTTTACAAGAACAACAAAAAAATGGGCTATTTGTGATAAAAGTCAGCATTTGAAATGACAAATGTCACCATTTGGCATCGAAAAGTAATAATTTTACATAAAAAAGTAATAATTTTACGAGAAAAAAATTGCAATATTACAGAAGCAGAAAGAATATGAGAAATTGTTTATAAGAAAACATTGTGATAAAAAGACTGCCTACATGTTTTTTCTTTGTTTTATTTACTTCAAGTTATTACATATTTTTTTATTTTATTTTTTTATTAATTTTGGTCAAATTTCTTACACACACTTGTTATTTCATATGTTGACCAGAGGGGGAGCACTTTTAAAAGCGACACACAGTCAATTTGAAAAATCCCTCCTTTTTGGGACCACCCTCATTTCGATAGATTTCACCACCAGGGGTGCAAATGAGACATTTTCTAAAAAGCTTGTTGTGAAAAATGAGTTGGAATTTCACAAGAAAAAGGTCCCAATTTCACAAGAAAAACGTAGAATTTTGGCAGTATTATAATAAAAGTCCTCATTTTACTCAACGCAAGTCAAAATGTTACAAGAAAAACGGAACATGTGTGCAATATTATGATAAAAGTTTATATTTTATCCAACAGTCGCAATGTTACAAGAAAAGCTTAGAATTTTGCCAATTTTGCGAAAAGAGTGGCAATTTTACTCGACAAAAGTCACAATTTTTGGAAGAAAACTTTAAAATGTTGGCAAATTGTAATAATAATTGGAATTTTACTCAAATAAATTCACATTTTTACAAGAACAACAAAAAAATGGGCTATTTGTGAAAAAAGTCAGTATTTTATACGACAAATGTCACAATTTTGCATTAAAAAGTAATAATTTTACATAAAAAAAGGAATAATTTTACGAGAAAAAAATTGCGATATTACAGAAGCAGAAAGAATATGAGAAATTGTTCCCAACTTTATAAGAAAACATTGTGATAAAAAGACTGCCTACATGTTTTTTATTTGTTTTATTTAAATCAAGTTATTACATATTTTTTTATTTTATTTTTTTTATTGATTTTGGGCAAAGGGGGCGCATTTCAATTTCTTACACACACTTGTTATTTCATATGTTGACCAGAGGGGGAGCACTTTTAAAAGCGACACAAGGACCATGATTTATGTCATCACTTGTTCACACCTCCTCATATGGAAGCTACTTTTCCTTCTTGTTGTCTCAAGAAAGGTAAAATACAATAACACACACATATATTCTTGTATTTGTTACCTTCTTGAGATCTGAGAAAAATGCCTACCTCTTTAGGACCAGCCTTTCTAGATATATAAAGAAGTGTATTTACAACATTAATAATATATACATACTATGCAAATATCAAAAAAGCTTGTTGTGAAAAATGAGTTGGAATTTCACAAGAAAAAGGTCACAATTTCACAAGAAAAACGTAGAATTTTGGCAGTATTATAATAAACGCAAGTCAAAATGTTACAAGAAAAACGGAACATGTGTGCAATATTATGATAAAAGTTTATATTAGTTCAACAGTCGCAATGTTACAAGAAAAGCTTAGAATTTTGCCAATTTTGCGAAATTTTTGTAAGAAGACTTTACAATTTTGGCAATATTGTAATAATAATTGGAATTTTACTCAAAAAAAATTCACATTTTTACAAGAACAACAAAAAAATGGGCTATTTGTGAAAAAAGTCAGTATTTTATACGACAAATGTCACAATTTTGCATTAAAAAGTAATAATTTTACATAAAAAAAGGAATAATTTTACGAGAAAAAAATTGCGATATTACAGAAGCAGAAAGAATATGAGAAATTGTTCCCAACTTTATAAGAAAACATTGTGATAAAAAGACTGCCTACATGTTTTTTATTTGTTTTATTTAAATCAAGTTATTACATATTTTTTTATTTTATTTTTTTTATTGATTTTGGCCAAAGGGGGCACATTTCAATTTCTTACACACACTTGTTATTTCATATGTGTACATACTATGCAAATATAAAAAAAGCTTGTTGTGAAAAATTAGTTGGAATTTCACAAGAAAAAGGTCACAATTTCACAAGAAAAACGTAGAATTTTGGCAGTATTATAATAAAAGTCCTCATTTTACTCAACGCAAGTCAAAGTGTTACAAGAAAAACGGAACATTTGTGCAATATTATGATAAAAGTTGGAATTTGACTCAATAACAGTCGCAATTTTACAAGAAAAGCTTAACGTTTTGGCAATTTTATGAAGAGTCGTAATTTTACTCGACAAAAGTCACAATTTTTGTAAGAAAACTTTACAATTTTGGCAATATGGTAATAATAATTGGAATTTTACTTGGCAAAATGATGACAAAAGTCATAATTTTACTCCAAAAAAATGTCACTTTTTACAAGAACAACGAAAAAATGGGCTATTTGTGATAAAAGTCAGCATTTTATACGACAAATGTCACAATTTTGCATTAAAAAGTAATAATTTTACATAAAAAAAGTAATAATTTTACGAGAAAAAAAATTGCAATATTACAGAAGCAGAAAGAATATGAGAAATTGTTCCCAACTTTATAAGAAAACATTGTGATGAAAAAGACTGCTTACATGTTTTTTATTTGTTTTATTTACTTTAAGTTATTATAGTATGTCTCTATATACACATTTATTTTATTTAATTTTTTTAATCAATTTTGGCCAAAGGGGGCGCATTTCAATTTCTTACACACACTTGTTATTTCATATGTTGATGTCTCAAGAAGGTTAAAATACAAGAACACACACACACACACACACACACACACACACACACACACACACACACACACACACACACACACACACACACACACACACACACACACACACACACATGTTCTTGTATTTGGACCTTCTTGAGACCTGAGAAAAATGCCTGCCTCTTTAGGACCAGCCTTTCTAGATATATAAAGAAGTGTATTTACAACATTAATAATATATACATACTATGCAAATATTTAAAAAAAGCTTGTCGTGAAAAATGAGTTGGAATTTCACAAGAAAAAGGTCACAATTTCACAAGAAAAACGTAGAATTTTGGCAGTATTATAATAAAAGTCGTCATTTTACTCAACGCAAGTCAAAATGTTACAAGAAAAACGGAATATGTGTGCAATATTATGATAAAAGTTTATATTTTATCCAACAACAGTCGCAATTTTACAAGAAAAGCTTAGAATTTTGCCAATTTTGCGAAAAGAGTCGCAATTTTACTCGACAAAAGTCACAATTTTTGGAAGAAAACTTTAAAATGTTGGCAATATTGTAATAATAATTGGAATTTTACTCCAAAAAATTTCACATTTTCACAAGAACAACAAAAAAATGGGCTATTTGTGATAAAAGTCAGCATTTGAAATGACAAATGTCACCATTTGGCATTGAAAAGTAAATATTTTACATAAAAAAGTAATAATTTTACGAGAAAAAAATTGCAATATTACAGAAGCAGAAAGAATATGAGAAATTGTTCCCAACTTTATAAGAAAACATTGTGATGAAAAAGACTGCCTACATGTTTTGTATTTGTTTTATTTAAATCAAGTTATTACATTTTTTTTTATTTTACTTTTTTTATTGATTTTGGCCAAAGGGGGCGCATTTCAATTTCTTACACACACTTGTTATTTCATATGTTGACCAGAGGGGGAGCACTTTTAAAAGCGACACAAGGACCATGATTTATGTCATCACTTGTTCACACCTCCTCATATGGAAGCTACTTTTCCTTCTTGATGTCTCAAGAAGGGTAAAATACAATAACACACACATATATTCTTGTATTTGTTACCTTCTTGAGACCTGAGAAAAATGCCTACCTCTTTAGGACCAGCCTTTCTAGATATATAAAATAAGTGTATTTACAACATTAATAATATATACATACTATGCAAATATAAAAAAATCTTGTTGTGAAAAATGAGTTGGAATTTCACAAGAAAAAGGTCACAATTTCACAAGAAAAATGTAGAATTTTGGCAGTATTATAACAAAAGTCCTCATTTTACTCAAGAAAATCTTAACGTTTTGGTAATTTTATGAAAAGAGTCGTAATTTTACTCGACAAAAGTCACAATATTTGTAAGAAAACTTTACAATTTTGGCAATATGGTAATAATAATTGGAATTTTACTTGGCAAAATGATGACAAAAGTCATCATTTTACTCCAAAAAATTTCACTTTTTACAAGAACAACAAAAAAATGGCCTATTTGTGATAAAAGTCAGCATTTTATACGACAAATGTCACAATTTTGCATTAAAAAGTAATAATTTTACATAAAAAAGTAATAATTTTACGAGAAAAAATTGCAATATTACAGAAACAGAAAGAATATGACAAATTGTTCCCAATTTTATAAGAAAAAATTGTGATGAAAAAGACTGCTTACATGTTTTTTATTTGTTTTATTTACTTCAAGTTATTACAGTATGTCTCTATATACATATTTATTTTATTTAATTTTTTTAATCAATTTTGGCCAAAGGGGACGCATTTCAATTTCTTACACACACTTGTTATTTCATATGTTAATGTCTCAAGAAGGTTAAAATACAAGAACACACACACACACACATGTTCTTGTATTGGGACTTTCTTGAGACCTGAGAAAAATGCCTACCTCTCTAGGACCACCCATTCCAGATATATAAAAATGTGTATTTACAACAATAATAATATATACATACTATGCAAATATAAAAACAGCTTGTTTATGCAGTTTTATAATAAAAGTCGTCATTTTACTCAACGCGAGTCAAAATTTTACGAGAAAAATCGAACATGTGTGCAATATTATGATGGAAGTTGGAATTTTACTCAACAACAGTCGCAATTTTACAAGAAAAAGCTTAAAATTTTGGCAATTTTATGAAACTCAAAAATGTTGGCAATATTATAATAATAATCGGAATTTTGCTCGGCAAAATGATAACAAAAGTCATCGTTTTTCTCCCAAAAAATGTCACTGTTTTACAAGAACAACAACAAAAATTGGCAATATTGTGATAAAAGTCAGAATTGTATATGACAAATGTTGCCATTTTGCATTAAACATTTATATTTTTACATAAAAAAGTAATAATTTTATATAAAAAAAAGTAATAATTTTATGAGAAAATATTGCAACATTACAGAAACAGAAAGAATATGAGAAATAGTTCCCAATTTTATAAGAAAACAAGTCGACACATTGTGAGAAAAAGACTGTTTTAAGTTATTTTATTTTATTTGTTTTGTTGGTAATTGGTTTTTAATCTTCATTATTTACTTCAAGTTATTACAGTATGTCTCTATATACATATGCATTTTATTTTATTTATTAATTTTGGCCAAAGGGGGCGCATTTCAATTCCTTACACACACTTGTTATTTCATATGTTGACCAGAGGGGGAGCACTTTTAAAAGCGACACGCAGAATTTAGGCAGTATTATAATAAAAGTCGTAATTGTACTCAACGTGAGTCAAAATTCTACGAGAAAAATTTAACATTTGTGCAACATTATGATAAAAGTTGGAATTTTACTCAACAGTCGCAATTTTGCAAGAAAAACCTTAACGTTTTGGCAATTTTATAAAAAGAGTCGTGATTTTACTCGACAAAAGTCACAATTGTATAAGAAAACTCTAAAATGTTGGCAATATTATAATGATAATCGGAATTTTACTTGGCAAAATGATGACAAAAGTCATCATTTTGTCACTGTTTTACAAGAACAATAACAAAAAATGGCAATATTGTGATAGAAGTCCGAATTTTTATATGACAAATGTTGCCATTTTGCATTAAAAAGTAATAATTTTACCCCCCAAAAAATGAATAATTTTATATAAAAAAAGTAATAATTTTATGAGAAAATATTGCAACCTTACAGAAACATAAAGAAATAGTTCCCAATTTTATAAGAAAAAAAGTCGACATATTGTGAGAAAAAGACTGCTTTTAGTTCATTATTATTTTTTGTTTGTAATTGGTTTTTAATCTTCATTATTTACGTCAAGCTATTACAGGATGTCTCTATGTACATATTTATTTTATTTTTATTTAATAATTTGGGCCAAAGGGGCCGCATTTCAATTCCTTACACACACTTGTTATTTCATATGTTGACCAGAGGGTGAGCATTTTTAAAAGCGACAAGCAGAATTTAGGCAGTATTATAATAAAAGTCGTAATTGTACTCAACGTGAGTCAAAATTCTACGAGAAAAATGTAACATTTGTGCAACATTATGATAAAAGTTGGAATTTTACTCAACAACAGTCGCAATTTTGCAAGAAAAACCTTAACAACTTGGCAATTTTATGAAAAGAGTCGTGATTTTACTCGACAAAAGTCACAATTGTATAATAAAACTCTAAAATGTTGGCAATATTATAATGATAATCGGAATTTTACTTGGCAAAATGATGACAAAAGTCATCATTTTGTCACTGTTTTACAAGAACAATAACAAAAAATGGCAATATTGTGATAGAAGTCCGAATTTTTATATAACAAATTTTGCCATTTTGCATTAAAAAGTAATAATTTTACCACAAAAAAATGAATAATTTTATATAAAAAAAGTAATAATTTTATGAGAAAATATTGCAACATTACAGAAACATAAAGAAATAGTTCCCAATTTTATAAGAAAAAAGTCGACATATTGTGAGAAAAAGACTGCTTTTAGTTCATTATTATTTTTTGTTTGTAATTGGTTTTTAATCTTCATTATTTACGTCAAGCTATTACAGGATGTCTCTATGTACATATTTATTTTATTTTTATTTATTAATTTGGGCCAAAGGGGCCGCATTTCAATTCCTTACACACACTTGTTATTTCATATGTTGACCAGAGGGGGAGCACTTTTAAAAGCGACACGCATAATTTAGGCAGTATTATAATAAAAGTTGTAAATGTACTCAACTTGAGTCAAAATTCTACGAGAAAAATTTAACATTTGTGCAACATTATGATAAAAGTTGGAATTTTACTCAACCACAGTCGCAATTTTGCAAGAAAAACCTTAACAACTTGGCAATTTTATGAAAAGAGTCGTGATTTTGTTCGACAAAAGTCACAATTGTATAAGAAAACTCTAAAATGTTGGCAATATTATAATGATAATCGGAATTTTACTTGGCAAAATGATGACATAAGTCATCATTTTGTCACTGTTTTACAAGAACAACAACAAAAATTGGCAATATTGTGATAGAAGTCCGAATTTTTATATGACAAATGTTGCCGTTTTGCATTAAAAAGTAATAATTTTACCCCCCAAAAAATGAATAATTTTATATAAAAAAAGGAATAATTTTATGAGAAAATATTGCAACATTACAGAAACACAAAGAAATAGTTCCCAATTTTATAAGAAAAAAGTCGACATATTGTGAGAAAAAGACTGCTTTTAGTTCATTATTATTTTTTGTTTGTAATTGGTTTTTAATCTTCATTATTTACGTCAAGCTATTACAGGATGTCTCTATGTACATATTAATTTTATTTTTATTTATTAATTTTGGCCAAAGGGGCCGCATTTCAATTCCTTACACACACTTGTTGTTTCATATGTTGACCAGAGGGGGAGCACTTTTAAAAGCGACACGCATAATTTAGGCAGTATTATAATAAAAGTCGTAATTGTACTCAACGTGAGTCAAAATTCTACGAGAAAAATTTAACATTTGTGCAACATTATGATAAAAGTTGGAATTTTACTTAACAGTCGCAATTTTGCAAGAAAAACCTTAACAACTTGGCAATTTTATGAAAAGAGTCGTGATTTTACTCGACAAAAGTCACAATTGTATAATAAAACTCTAAAATGTTGGCAATATTATAATGATAATCGGAATTTTACTTGGCAAAATGATGACAAAAGTCATCATTTTGTCACTGTTTTACAAGAACAATAACAAAAAATGGCAATATTGTGATAGAAGTCCGAATTTTTATATAACAAATGTTGCCATTTTGCATTAAAAAGTAATAATTTTACCACAAAAAAATGAATAATTTTATATAAAAAAAGTAATAATTTTATGAGAAAATATTGCAACATTACAGAAACATAAAGAAATAGTTCCCAATGTTATAAGAAAAAAGTCGACATATTGTGAGAAAAAGACTGCTTTTAGTTCATTATTATTTTTTGTTTGTAATTGGTTTTTAATCTTCATTATTTACGTCAAGCTATTACAGGACGTCTCTATATACATATTTATTTTATTTTTATTTATTAATTTGGGCCTAAGGGGCCGCATTTCAATTCCTTACACACACTTGTTATTTCATATGTTGACCAGAGGGGGAGCACTTTTAAAAGCAACACGCATAATTTAGGCAGTATTATAATAAAAGTTGTAATTGTACTCAACGTGAGTCAAAATTCTACGAGAAAAATTTAACATTCGTGCAACATTATGACAAAAGTTGGAATTTTACTTAACAGTCGCAATTTTGCAAGAAAAACCTTAACATTTTGGCAATTTTATGAAAAGAGTCGTGATTTTACTCGACAAAAGTCACAATTGTATAATAAAACTCTAAAATGTTGGCAATATTATAATGATAATCGGAATTTTACTTGGCAAAATGATGACAAAAGTCATCATTTTGTCACTGTTTTACAAGAACAATAACAAAAAATGGCAATATTGTGATAGAAGTCCGAATTTTTATATGACAAATGTTGCCATTTTGCATTAAAAAGTAATAATTTTACCACAAAAAATGAATAATTTTATATAAAAAAAGTAATAATTTTATGAGAAAATATTGCAACATTACAGAAACATAAAGAAATAGTTCCCAATTTTATAAGAAAAAAGTCGACATTGTGAGAAAAAGACTGCTTTTAGTTCATTATTATTTTTTGTTTGTAATTGGTTTTTAATCTTCATTATTTACGTCAAGTTATTACAGGATGTCTCTATGTACATATTTATTTTATTTTTATTTATTAATTTGGGCCAAAGGGGCCGCATTTCAATTCCTTATACACACTTGTTATTTCATATGTTGACCAGAGGGGGAGCACTTTTAAAAGCGACACGCATAATTTAGGCAGTATTATAATAAAAGTCGTAATTGTACTCAACGTGAGTCAAAATTCTACGAGAAAAATTTTACATTTGTGCAACATTATGATAAAAGTTGGAATTTTACTCAACTACAGTCGCAATTTTGCAAGAAAAACCTTAACAACGTGGCAATTTTATGAAAAGAGTCGTGATTTTACTCGACAAAAGTCACAATTGTATAAGAAAACTCTAAAATGTTGGCAATATTATAATGATAATCGGAATTTTACTTGGCAAAATGATGACAAAAGTCATCATTTTGTCACTGTTTCACAAGAACAACAATAAAAATTGGCACTATTGTGATAGAAGTCCGAATTTTTATATGACAAATGTTGCCATTTTGCATTAAAAAGTAATAATTTTACCCCCCAAAAAATGAATAATTTTATATAAAAAAAGTAATAATTTTATGAGAAAATATTGCAACATTACAGAAACATAAATAAATAGTTCCCAATTTTAGTAGAAAAAAGTCGACATATTGTGAGAAAAAGACTGCTTTTAGTTAATTATTATTTTTTGTTTGTAATTGGTTTTTAATCTTCATTATTTACGTCAAGCTATTACATAATGTCTCTATGTACATATTTATTTATTTTTATTTATTAATTTTGGCCAAAGGGGCCGCATTTCAATTCCTTACACACACTTGTTATTTCATATGTTGACCACTTGAGCACTTTTTAAAAGCGACTTTTTTGGGACCACCCTCATTTTGATAGATTTCACCACCAAAATAAGACATTCTCTATTAGATTTTCTGTATTAAGACCATGATTTATGTCCTCACTTGTTCACACCTCCTCGTATGGAAGATACTTTTCCCTGTTGATGTCTCAAGAAGGGTAGAAATACAAGAACGGACACACACACACACACTCATCCTCTATGCAAAGGCTCATTTTGTAAGGGGGAGGGGAAGGCAGGACACACACTTTTCTTGCAAACGCAGCACCCCCCGCGACCCCAAAAGGGACAAGCGGTAGAAAATGGATGGATGTATAGACTTGGGTTGTGTTGTTTTTTGGGGGGGCTGGGTGGAGAGTCAGCATGAGTCCTGGTCACACACTATAATTTGGGCCTTTTGCAGGTGCACCACTAATTGCAGGTGTTGAACAACCTTTCAAGACATCATTCGGGGAAAACCTCAGCAAGAGCCTCATTAGCATTTTCAGTCGTCGGACACGAGGATGAAATATTTCTGAAATATTAAACCTAAAGCACATCAATCATGCTTTATCCAAATAAGTTCATGCAAAAAATAAATAAATGAAATTAAATTCAGATCCGGGTCCCGGCACCAATTGTTAGACCCTACCCTTGTTCTTGTATTCAGCAGTCAGAGGCCAGGTTTTTCTGAAACATTAAATTTAAAGCACATCAATCATGCGTTATCCAAATATGTTCATGCAAAAAAAAAAAAAAAAAGTTAACTTCAGATCCGGGTCCCGGTACCAATTGTTAGACCCTACCCTTGTTCTTGTATTCAAAAGTCAGAGGCCATGTTTTTTCTGAAAAATTAAATCTAAAGCACATCAATCATGCTTTATCCAAATATGTTCATGCAAAAAAAAATTTAAAAAATCTGATTCATGCAGCCAAAAACAGCTAATCCGGGTCCCGGCACTAATTGTTAGACCCTACCCTCGTCTTGTGTTGGTCAAAGGCCAGGTTTTTTTTAAATGTTAATTCTAAAGCATGTCAATCATATTTTATCCAAATATGTTCATGCAAAAAAAAAAAAAATGTTAACTTCAGATTCATGCAGCCAAAAACAGCTGATCCGGGTCCCGGCACCAATTGTTAGACCATACCCTCGTTCTTGTATTAAACAGTCAGAGGCCAGGTTTTTCTGAAAAATTAAATCTAAAGCACATCAATCATGCTTTATCCAAATATGTTCATGCAAAAAAAAAAAAAAAAAAAAATGTCAACTTCAGATCCGGGTCCCAGCAGCAATTGTTAGACCCTACCCTCGTTCTTGTATTAAACAGTCAGAGGCCAGGTTTTACTGAAATATTAAAACTAAAGCACATCAATCATGCTTTATCCAAATATGTTCATGCAAAAAAAAACAAAAAAAAAAAAATCTGATTTATGCAGCCAAAAACAGCTGATCCGGGTCCCGGCACTAATTGTTAGACCCTACCCTCGTTCTTGTGTTGGTCAAAGGCCAGGTTTTTTTAAAATGTTAATTCTAAAGCATGTCAATCATGTTTTATCCAAATATGTTCATGCAAAAAAAAAAAAAATGTTAACTTCAGAATCATGCAGCCAAAAACAGCTGATCCGGGTCCCGGCACCAATTGTTAGACCATACCCTCGTTCTTGTATTAAACAGTCAGAGGCCAGGTTTTTCTGAAATATTAAATATAAAGCACATCAATCATGCTTTATCCAAATATGTTCATGCAAAAAAAATAAAAACACATATCAACTTCAGATCCGGGTCCCAGCAGCAATTGTTATACCCTACCCTCGTTCTTGTATTAAACAGTCAGAGGCCAGGTTTTACTGAAATATTAAAACTAAAGCACATCAATCATGCTTTATCCAAATATGTTCATGCAAAAAAAAAAAAAAAAATCTGATTCATGCAGCCAAAAACAGCTGATCCGGGTCCCGGCACTAATTGTTAGACCCTACCCTCGTTCTTGTATTGGTCAAAGGCCAGTTTTTTTGGGGGAAATGTTAATCCTAAAGCATGTCAATCATGTTTTAGCCAAATATGTTCATGCAAAAAAAAAATGTTAACTTCAGATTCATCCAGCCAAGAACAGCTCATCCGGGTCCCAGCACCAATTGCTAGACCCTACCCTTGTTCTTGTTTTAAAAGTCAGAGGCCAGGTTTTACCGAAATATTAAAACTAAAGCACATCAATCAGAGGCCAGGTTTTTCTGAAACATTAAATATAAAGCCCATCAATCATGCGTTATCCAAATATGTTCATGTAAAAAAAAAAATTAATGTTAACTTCAGATCCGGTTCCCGGTACCAACTGTTAGACCCTGCCCTTGTTCTTGTATTCAAAAGTCAGAGGCCAGGTTTTTTCTGAAAAATTAAATCTAAAGCACATCAATCATGCTTTATCCAAATATGTTCATGCAAAAAAATAAAAACACATGTCAACTTCAGATCCGGGTCCCAGCAGCAATTGTTAGACCCTACCATCGTTCTTGTATTAAACAGTCAGAGGCCAGGTTTTACTGAATTATTAAAAATAAAGCACATCAATCATGCTTTATCCAAATATGTTCATGCAAAAAAAAATAAAAAATCTGATTCATGCAGCCAAAAACAGCTGATCCGGGTCCCGGCACTAATTGTTAGACCCTACCCTCGTTCTTGTATTGGTCAAAGGCCAGTTTTTTTTTGAAATGTTAATCCTAAAGCATGTCAATCATGTTTTATCCAAATATTTTCATGCAAAAAAATAAATAAATTAAAAAATGTTAACTTCAGATTCATCCAGCCAAAAACAGCTCATCCGGGTCCCGGCACCAATTGCTAGACCCTACCCTTGTTCTTGTTTTAAACAGTCAGAGGCCAGGTTTTACCGAAATATTAAAACTAAAGCACATCAATCATGCTTTATCCAAATATGTTCATGCAAAAAAATAAAAAATAAATCAACTTCAGATTCATGCAGCCAAAAACAGCTGATCCGGGTCCCGGCACCAATTGTTAGACCCTACCCTCGTTCTTGTATTAAACAGTCAGAGGCCAGGTTTTTCTGAAACATTAAATATAAAGCACATCAATCATGCTTTATCCAAATATGTTCCTTCCAAAAAAATAAAAACACATGTCAACTTCAGATCCGGGTCCCAGCAGCAATTGTTAGACCCTACCCTCGTTCTTGTATTAAACAGTTAGCGGCCAGGTTTTACTGAATTATTAAAAATAAAGCACATCAATCATGCTTTATCCAAATATGTTCATGCAAAAAAAAAAAAAAAAATCTGATTCATGCAGCCAAAAACAGCTGATCCGGGTCCCGGCACTAATTGTTAGACCCTACCCTTGTTCTTGTATTGGTCAAAGGCCAGGTTTTTTTTTTGAAACGTTAATCCTAAAGCATGTCAATCATGTTTTATCCAAATATGTTCATGCAAAAAAAAAAAAAAAAAAAAAAAAAAAAAATGTTAACTTCAGATTCATCCAGCCAAGAACAGCTCATCCGGGTCTCGGCACCAATTGCTAGACCCTACCCTTGTTCTTGTTTTAAACAGTCAGAGGCCAGGTTTTACCGAAATATTAAAACTAAAGCACGTCAATCATGCTTTATCCAAATATGTTAATGAAAAAAAAAAAAAAATTCAACCTCAGATTCATGCAGCCAAGAACAGCCGATCCGGGTCCCGGCACCAATTGTTAGACCCTACCCTGATTCTTGTATTGAACAGTCAGAGGCTAGGTTTTTCTGAAACATTAAACTAAAGCACATCAATCATGCTTTATCCTAATATTTTCATGCAAAAAAAAAGTCAACTTCAGATCCGGGTCCCAGCAGCAATTGTTAGACTCTACCCTCGTTCTTGTATTAAACAGTCAGAGGCCAGGATTTTATGAAATATTAAACCTTAAGCACATCAATCATGCTTTATCCAAATATGTTTATGCAAAAAAAATGTTTTTTTAAAATGTAACTTTAGTTTCTTCCAGCCAAAAACAGCCGCTCCGGGTCCCGGCACTAATTGTTAGACCCTACCCTCGTTCTTGTATTAAGCAATCAGAGGCCAGGTTTTTCTGAAATATTAAATCTAAAGCACATCAATCATGCTTTATCCAAATATGTTCATGCAAAAAAAAAACAAAAAAAACATGTCAACTTCAGATCTGGGTCCCGGCTCTAATTGTTAGACCCTACCCTCGTACTTGTATTAAACAGTCAGAGGCCAGGTTTTTGTGAAATATTCCATCTAAAGCACATCAATCATGCTTTATCCAAATATGTTCATGCAATAAAAAAAAAAATGTCACCTTCAGATCCGTGAAAAAGCGTGTAGTTAGAGAAGGTTTTTGTTTTGAGGAGTGTGAAAAAGTGTGTAGTCAGAAGGTTTTTGTCTTGAGAAGTGTGAAAAAACGTGTAGTGAGAGAAGGTTTTTTGTGAAAAAGCGTGTAGTTAGAGAAGGTTTTTGTTTTGAGGAGTGTGAAAAAGCGTGTAGTCAGAAGATTTTTGTTTTGAGGAGTGTGAAAAAGCATGTAGTCAGAAGATTTTTGTTTTGAGGAGTGTGAAAAAGCGTGTAGTTAGAGAAGGTTTTTGTTTTGAGGAGTGTGAAAAAGCGTGTAGTCAGAAGATTTTTGTTTTGAGGAGTGTGAAAAAGCGTGTAGTCAGAAGATTTTTGTTTTGAGGAGTGTGACAAAGCGTGTAGTTAGAGAAGGTTTTTGTTTTGAGGAGTGTGAAAAAGCGTGTAGTCAGAAGATTTTTGTTTTGAGGAGTGTGAAAAAGCGTGTAGTCAGAAGATTTTTGTTTTGAGGAGTGTGAAAAAGCGTGTAGTCAGAGAAGTTTTTTGTGAAAAAGCGTGTAGTTGGAGAAGGTTTTGTTTTGAGGAGTGTGAAAAAGCGTGTAGTTAGAGAATGTTTTTGTCTTGAGAAGCGTGTAAAAGCGTGTAGTTAGAGAAGGTTTTTGTCTTGAGGAGTGTGAAAAAGTGTGTAGTTAGAGAAGGTTTTGTCTTGAGGAGTGTGAAAAAGTGTGTAGTTAGAGAAGGTTTTGTCTTGAGGAGTGTGAAAAAGTGTGTAGTTAGAGAAGGTTTTGTCTTGAGGAGTGTGAAAAAGCGTGTATTTAGAGAAGGTTTTTGTTTTGAGCAGTGTGAAAAAGCGTGTAGTTAGAGAAGGTTTTTCTCTTGATGAGTGTGAAAAAGCGTGTAGTTACAGAAGGTTTTTGTCTTGAGGATGTGAAAAAGCGTGTAGTTAGAGAAGGTGTTTTGTGAAAAAACGTGTATTTAGAGAAGGTTTTTGTCTTGAGGAGTGTGAAAAAGCGTGTAGTTAGAGAAGGTTTTTTGTGAAAAAGCGTGTATTTAGAGAAGGTTTTTGTCTTGAGGAGTGTGAAAAAGTGTGTAGTTGGAGAAGGTTTTTTGTGAAAAAGCGTGTATTTAGAGAAGGTTTTTGTCTTGAGGAGTGTGAAAAAGCGTGTAGTTAGAGAAGGTTTTTTGTGAAAAAGCGTGTAGTTGTAGAAGGTTTTTGTGAAAAAGCGTGTAGTTGTAGAAGGTTTTTTGTGAAAAAGCGTGTAGTTGTAGAAGGTTTTTTGTGAAAAAGCGTGTATTTAGAGAAGGTTTTTGTCTTGAGGAGTGTGAAAAAGCATGTAGTTAGAGAAGGTTTTTTCTGAAAAAGTGTGTATTTAGAGAAGGTTTTTGTCTTGAGTGTGAAAAAGCGTGTAGTTAGAGAAGGTTTTTTGTGAAAAAGTTGTATTTAGAGAAGGTTTTTGTCTTGAGGAGTGTGAAAAAGTGTATAGTTAGAGAAGGTTTTTTGTGGAAAAAGCGTGTATTTGTAGAAGGTTTTTGTGAAAAAGCGTGTAGTTGTAGAAGGTTTTTGTGAAAAAGCATGTAGTTGTAGAAGGTTTTTGTGGAAAAGCGTGTAGTTGTAGAAGGTTTTTGTGAAAAAGCGTGTAGTTGTAGAAGGTTTTTGTGAAAAAGCGTGTAGTTGTAGAAGGTTTTTGTGAAAAAGCGTGTAGTTGTAGAAGGTTTTTGTGAAAAAGCGTGTAGTTGTAGATGGTTTTTGTGAAAAAGCGTGTAGTTAGAGAAGGTTTTTTGTGAAAAAGCGTGTAGTTGTAGAAGGTTTTTTGTGAAAAAGCGTGTAGTTGTAGAAGGTTTTTTTGTGAAAAAGCGTGTAGTTGTAGAAGGTTTTTTGTGAAAAAGCGTGTAGTTGTAGAAGGTTTTTGTGAAAAAGCGTGTAGTTAGAGAAGGTTTTTGTGGAAAAGCGTGTAGTTGTAGAAGGTTTTTGTGGAAAAGCGTGTAGTTGTAGAAGGTTTTTGTGAAAAAGCGTGTAGTTGTAGAAGGTTACTGCAAAGGCCAAATGAGAGGAAATGAGTCATCAAGTGATTATGAAACTGAAGGCATTAGAGAAATCAGCCTGCAAAGAAAGGAAGAAAAAGGGAGTCTCAGGCAATTTGTTGTCAATGAAGAGTCTGAAGGGTGTGAAAAAGCGTGTAGTTAGAGAAGGTTTTTTGTGAAAAAGCGTGTATTTAGAGAAGGTTTTTGTCTTGAGGAGTGTGAACAAGCGTGTAGTTAGAGAAGGTTTTGTCTTGAGGAGTGTGAAAAAGCGTGTAGTTAGAGAAGGTTTTTGTCTTGAGGATGTGAAAAAGCGTGTAGTTAGAGAAGGTTTTTTGTGAAAAAGCGTGTAGTTGTAGAAGGTTTTTGTGAAAAAGCGTGTAGTTGTAGAAGGTTTTTTGTGGAAAAGCGTGTATTTGTAGAAGGTTTTTGTGAAAAAGCGTGTAGTTGTAGAAGGTTTTTGTGAAAAAGCGTGTAGTTAGAGAAGGTTTTTGTCTTGAGGATGTGAAAAAGCGTGTAGTTAGAGAAGGTTTTTGTGAAAAAGCGTGTAGTTGTAGAAGGTGTTTGTGAAAAAGCGTGCAGTTGTAGAAGGTTTTTTTGTGAAAAAGCGTGTATTTAGAGAAGGTTTTTGTGAAAAAGCGTGTAGTTAGAGAAGGTTTTTGTCTTGAGGATGTGAAAAAGCGTGTAGTTAGAGAAGGTTTTTGTGAAAAAGCGTGTAGTTGTAGAAGGTTTTTGTGAAAAAGCGTGCAGTTGTAGAAGGTTTTTTGTGAAAAAGCGTGTAGTCAGAGAAGGTTTTTGTGAAAAAGCGTGTAGTTGTAGAAGGTTTTTGTGAAAAAGCGTGTAGTTAGAGAAGGTTTTTTTCTTGAGGATGTGAAAAAGCGTGTAGTTAGAGAAGGTTTTTTGTGAAAAAGCGTGTATTTAGAGAAGGTTTTTGTCTTGAGGAGTGTGAACAAGCGTGTAGTTAGAGAAGGTTTTGTCTTGAGGAGTGTGAAAAATCGTGTAGTTAGAGAAGGTTTTTGTCTTGAGGATGTGAAAAAGCGTGTAGTTAGAGAAGGTTTTTTGTGAAAAATCGTGTACTTGTAGAAGGTTTTTTGTGGAAAAGCGTGTAGTTGTAGAAGGTTTTTGTGAAAAAGCGTTTAGTTAGAGAAGGTTTTTTGTGAAAAAGCGTGTAGTTGTAGGTTTTTTGTGAAAAAGCGTGTAGTTGTAGAAGGTTTTTGTGAAAAAGCGTGTGGTTAGGAACGTTTTTGTCTAGAGGATGTGAAAAAGCGTGTAGTTAGAGAAGGTTTTTTGTGAAAAAGCGTGTAGTTGTAGAAGGTTTTTTGTGAAAAAGCGTGTAGTTGTAGAAGGTTTTTTGTGAAAAAGCGTGTAGTTGTAGAAGGTTTTTTGTGAAAAAGCGTGTAGTTGTAGAAGGTTTTTTGTGAAAAAGCGTGTAGTTGTAGAAGGTTTTTGTGAAAAAGCGTGTAGTTGTAGAAGGTTTTTTGTGGAAAAGCGTGTATTTGTAGAAGGTTTTTGTGAAAAAGCGTGTAGTT
>NC_084554.2:51652500-51752500 GCF_033978685.3 Nerophis lumbriciformis
GACTACAATCCGGCGTGTTGGTCAGCTTTAGGGGCATGTAGAGTTGGGTGTCATCAGCATAGCAATGAAAGCTAACACCGTATTTGCGTATGATGTCGCCTAGCGGCAGCATGTAAATACTAAAGAGTGCAGGGCCAAGAACCGAACCCTGAGGAACTCCGCACGTTACCTTAACATAGTCCGAGGTCACATTATTATGGGAGACGCATTGCATCCTGTCAGTAAGATAAGAGTTGAACCACGACAAAGCTAAGTCTGACATACCAATACATGTTTTGATACGCTCTAATAAAATATTATGATCGACGGTATCGAAAGCAGCGCTAAGATCAAGAAGCAGCAACATAGATGACGCATCAGAATCCATCGTTAGCAGTAGATCATTAGTCATTTTTGCGAGGGCTGTCTCCGTAGAGTGATTTGCCCTGAAACCGGAATGAAAAGGTTCACAGAGATTGTTAGACACTAAGTGTTCATTTAGCTGCTGTGCGACAATTTTTTCGAGGATTTTCGAAATAAAGGGAAGGTGGGACACCGGTCGGTAGTTTACCATGAGGTCAGGATCAAGGTTAGGTCTTTTGAGCAGAGGATGAATAACCGCTTTCTTGAATGCTAGGGGAACAGTGCCAGAGGAAAGTGATGTACATGTATCAAATATAATAAACCACTCCTCCATACGTCCTCAGACTGATACCTGAAATGTGAAATGCGGTGGAAACACAAACCACACACTTGTACAGGAACTAGAGGTTCCAGGAACCAACTTTTAGTGGAAAAGGGCGCAATAGACCGGTGGACTAAATGGTAGCTTGGAGTCGCTACTATTCTTGAACAAAGTCTCAGGACTGAAAAGCCATTAATCGTGCAGGCCTGAACTGCCACTTTCTGCATTTTACAGCGGCCTGCCTGACTTTGTGTCAACACCTTCTCCGTGTTTCTGCACATTTTTTTCCCCCGGAATCAAACCTCTCGCTTGGCGTCGGTGTTTTGTGATATACACGGCGGCTGCTCGCCCGTGTTTGCACAGACACATCGGAGACGACGTCGGAGACGCTCAGAAAGAATTTGCACACAATTTATCGGCGGGACTCGTCCCGAGGAAAAAAATCAAAAAATAAAGAAGGTCTCAATTGAGTTTTGAGGGATTCCCATAAAAAAAGCCGACTTGCGGGCGGGATGAGCCAAGCTCCGCCCACTTTGCCCTTTGAAGTGCGCTCCAAAAGAGGTGGAGAAAAAAGGCCGGCATCTGTGAAAACAAAGCCAGTGTGTCTTTAAACTTTGTGCACATTCTTCACTTGGCAGCTGTAACAACTGTTGGACACGTGGTCCCGCAATGCATTGTGGGGCATTTTTTTGTCGGACAAAGCTTTTGTTTGCCTGGCTGGGTACCCGCGTCATGAGAGAGAGAGAGAGAGAGAGTTACTATGAGGCCTACACAATTGAGACAAAATGGACCATGTTGCAGGGACTTTTCCACTACACACACTAGAGATGCGCGGTTTGCGGGCACAACCGCGGAGTCCGCGGATTATCCGCGGATCGGGCGGATGAAATTTAAAAAAAATAGATTTTATCAGCGGGTCAGGTCGGGTCGGGTCGGGCGGTTGAAAAAAAAAAAAATTAGATTTTAAATAGATTCAGGCGGGTGGCAGTTAAACCAATTGGGAAATATATATACATAGTTAAATGTTGTTACCCACATACGAAAAACGAGCAGGCACCTGCAGCATATGCCACAACAGAAGAAAAAAAAAGAGATGGACACTTTTACGGAGCGGAGAAGGCCCCCGACGCCTTGCCGGGGTCCGGGACCGAGGCCCCTTCCCCCGAGAGGGCCCCACCGGGAGCCGTAGCTGAGGCGATCCGCGAGAAGGGCCCGACGCACGTCCAGGGTCACCACCGCGCCCACTGCACCGACACCCCGCCTCGTCCACCTTCGCCGCGGCCGGCGTCACGCGCAGCAGGTAAGCAGCTTACCTGCCCGCCACCCCCGTGGCCGGGGGCTCGTAACAGGGGTCACTCCGCGCGCTCCGCCCGCGCAGCTTACCTGCCCGCCACCCCTGTTGCCGGGGGCGCGTAACAGGGGTCACTCCGCGCGCAGTGCGCTCACGAAAGGGGTGGGGCTCACCCTGGTTGATATAGACAGCAGGACGGTGGCCATGGATGTCGGAACTTGCTAAGGAGTGTGTAACAACCCACCTGCCGAATCAACTAGCCCTGAAAATGGATGGCGCTGGAGCGTCGGGCCCATACCCGGCCGTCGCCGGCAGAGAGACGCGCTTGGAGGTGCGCTCAGCGCGGCTCCCATATGATTGCGCACTGGTGTGCGTCTGGGTCGTGACAGCGTGGCACGCGAATGTCTGTGCTGCATTGGATCAGTCTCCTTTCTTTAACAGGCAAAAGCTTTATAACCTCACCATACCTGCCAACTTTTGAAATCAGAAAAACCTAGTAGCCAGGGTCCAAGGGCCGCAGGCCCCGGTAGGTCCAGGACAAAGTCCTGGTGGAGGGTTCAGGGCTTCGCCCCCCGACGCAAAATGATTATTAGCATTCAGACAGGTTAAAATGTTGCTAAAACCATCACTTTTCTATCAGTCACAGTGACTTTTCAAAACAAAAATATTACAGCAAAAATCATATGGGTTGATTGACATGTTTATTCTGTAAACTAACTTCAATAGTTTGAAATTATTTTGACAGTTAATGCCAGTTATCCTGTCAACCTTGACAAACGAAAGGGTTCTTAGTGGAACTCCCTGTGTGGGTTCTAGATGAAACCCTTGAAACCTGAAGGGGTTCTTAGTGGAACTCCCTGCATGGGTTCTAGATGAAACCCTTGACAAACGAAAGGGTTCTTAGTGGAACTCCCTGTGTGGGTTCTAGATGAAACCCTTGAAATACGAAAGGGTTCTTAGTGGAACTCCCTGCGTGGGTTCTAGTTTGAAAGTCTTGAAATACAAAAGGGTTCTTAGTGGAACTCCCTGTGTGGGTTCTAGATGAAACCCTTGACAAACGAAAGGGTTCTTCGTGGAACTCCCTGTGTGGGTTCTAGATGAAACCCTTGAAATACGAAAGGGTTCTTAGTGGAACTCCCTGCGTGGGTTCTAGTTGAAAGTCTTGAAATACAAAATGATTCTTAGTGGAACTCCCTGTGTGGGTTCTAGATGAAACCCTTGAAATACAAAAGGGTTCTTAGTGGAACTCCCTGTGTGGGTTCTAGATGAAACCCTTGACAAACGAAAGGGTTCTTAGTGGAACTCCCTGTGTGGGTTCTAGATTAAACCCTTGAAATACGAAAGGGTTCTTAGTGGAACTCCCTGCGTGGGTTCTAGTTGAAAGTCTTGAAATACAAAAGGGTTCTTAGTGGAACTCCTGTGTGGGTTCTAGATGAAACCCTTGAAATACGAAAGGGTTCTTAGTGGAACTCCCTGTGTGGGTTCTAGATGAAACCCTTGAAACCTGAAAGGGTTCTTAGTGGAACTCCCTGCATGGGTTCTAGATGAAACCCTTGACAAACGAAAGGGTTCTTAGTGGAACTCCCTGTGTGGGTTCTAGATGAAACCCTTGAAATACGAAAGGGTTCTTAGTGGAACTCCCTGTGTGGGTTCTAGATGAAACCCTTGAAACCTGAAAGGGTTCTTAGTGGAACTCCCTGCATGGGTTCTAGATGAAACCCTTGACAAACGAAAGGGTTCTTAGTGGAACTCCCTGTGTGGGTTCTAGATGAAACCCTTGAAATACGAAAGGGTTCTTAGTGGAATTCCCTGCGTGGGTTCTACTTGAAAGTCTTGAAATACAAAAGGGTTCTTAGTGGAACTCCCTGTGTGGGTTCTAGATGAAACCCTTGACAAACGAAAGGGTTCATAGTGGAACTCCCTGTGTGGGTTCTAGATGAAACCCTTGAAATACGAAAGGGTTCTTAGTGGAACTCCCTGCGTGGGTTCTAGTTGAAAGTCTTGAAATACAAAAGGGTTCTTAGTGGAACTCCCTGTGTGGGTTCTAGATGAAACCCTTGAAATACGAAAGGGTTCTTAGTGGAACTCCCTGTGTGGGTTCTAGATGAAACCCTTGAAACCTGAAAGGGTTCTTAGTGGAACTCCCTGCATGGGTTCTAGATGAAACCCTTGACAAACGAAAGGGTTCTTAGTGGAACTCCCTGTGTGGGTTCTAGATGAAACCCTTGAAATACGAAAGGGTTCTTAGTGGAACTCCCTGCGTGGGTTCTAGTTGAAAGTCTTGAAATACAAAAGGGTTCTTAGTGGAACTCCCTGTGTGGGTTCTAGATGAAACCCTTGACAAACGAAAGGGTTCTTAGTGGAACTCCCTGTGTGGGTTCTAGATGAAACCCTTGAAATACGAAAGGGTTCTTAGTGGAACTCCCTGCGTGGGTTCTAGTTGAAAGTCTTGAAATACAAAAGGGTTCTTAGTGGAACTCCCTGTGTGGGTTCTAGATGAAACCCTTGAAATACGAAAGGGTTCTTAGTGGAACTCCCTGTGTGGGTTCTAGATGAAACCCTTGAAACCTGAAAGGGTTCTTAGTGGAACTCCCTGCATTGGTTCTAGATGAAACCCTTGACAAACGAAAGGGTTCTTAGTGGAACTCCCTGCGTGGGTTCTAGATGAAACCCTTGAAATACGAAAGGGTTCTTAGTGGAACTCCCTGCGTGGGTTCTAGTTGAAAGTCTTGAAATACAAAAGGGTTCTTAGTGGAACTCCCTGTGTGGGTTCTAGATGAAACCCTTGAAATACGAAAGGGTTCTTAGTGGAACTCCCTGTGTGGGTTCTAGATGAAACCCTTGAAATACGAAAGGGTTCTTAGTGGAACTCCCTGCGTGGGTTCTAGTTGAAAGTCTTGAAATACAAAAGGGTTCTTAGTGGAACTCCCTGTGTGGGTTCTAGATGAAACCCTTGAAATACGAAAGGGTTCTTAGTGGAACTCCCTGTGTGGGTTCTAGATGAAACCCTTGAAACCTGAAAGGGTTCTTAGTGGAACTCCCTGCATGGGTTCTAGATGAAACCCTTGACAAACGAAAGGGTTCTTAGTGGAACTCCCTGTGTGGGTTCTAGATGAAACCCTTGAAATACGAAAGGGTTCTTAGTGGAACTCCCTGCGTGGGTTCTAGTTGAAAGTCTTGAAATACAAAAGGGTTCTTAGTGGAACTCCCTGTGTGGGTTCTAGATGAAACCCTTGAAATACGAAAGGGTTCTTAGTGGAACTCCCTGTGTGGGTTCTAGATGAAACCCTTGAAACATGAAAGGGTTCTTAGTGGAACTCCCTGCGTGGGTTCTTTGTAGAACCTCTCAAGGGGGTTCTGGGTGGAACCTTACACACACAGTTCTAGGTAGAACCCTCCAAAAGGGTTCCAGGTGGAACCTTTATAAAAAGGTTCTACCTGGAGCCAAAAAGGGTTCTCCTATGAGGACGAGCCGAAGAACCTTATATGGTTCTACTTAGCACTTTTATTTCTAAGAGTGCAGGGGCCCGGGGCCCACTCAAATATTAACACTGACATTTATTATTTATTCATTGCTATTTACAGATGAACACTGCCATGCATTATTTATATGTAATCTACGGATAAACAGTGACATTTATTATTTATTTATTATTATTTACACACAAACAGTGACATTTATTATTTATATATTGTTATTTACAGATAAACATTGGCATTTATTATCTATTCATAATTATTTACATACAAACAGTGACATTTATTACTTATATATTGTTGTTTACAGAAAAACACTGACAATTATTATTTATTGTTATTTATTTATTGTTATTTACATACAAACAGTGACATTATTTATATATTGTTATTTACAGATAAACACTGACATCTATTTTTTATGTATTGTTATTTACAGATAGACACTGACATTTGTGATTTATATATTGTTATTTACCGATAAACACTGTCATGCATTATTTATATATTGTTATTTACAGATAAACACTGACATATATTATTTATGTATTGTTATTTATGGATAAACACTGGCATTTATTATTTATATATTCTTATTTACAGATAAACACTGACATTTATTATTGATATATTATTTACAGATAAACTCTGACATTTATTATTTATATATTGTTATTTACAGTTAAACACTGACATCTATTATGCTTATATTGTTATTTACAGATACACACTGACATGTATTATTGATATATTGTTATTTACATACAAACACTGACAATGAATATTGATATATTATTTCCGGAAACATTTACATGTATTATTTATATATTGTTATTTACAGAAAAACACTGACATTTATATTCATATACTGTTATTTACAGATAAACACTGACATTTAATATTTATATATTGTTATTTACAGATAAATACTGAAATGTATTGTTGATATATTGTTATTTACATACAAACACTGACATTTAATATTGATATATCATTTACAGAAGCACTTACATGTATTATTTATGTATTGTTATTTACAGAAAAACACTGAAATGTAGTATTCATATATTGTTATTTACAGATAAACACTGACATGTATTATTAATATATTGTTATTTAGAGATAAACACTGACATTTGTTATTTATATATTATTATTTACAGATAAGCACTGACATTTGTTATTTATATATTGTTATTTACCAATAAACACTGACATTTATTATTTATATATTGTTATTTACAGATAAACACCGACATTTATTGTTGATATCTTGATATTTATAAACAAACACTAACATTTAATATTGATATATTAGTTACAGAAACACTTACATGTATTATTTATATATTGTTATTTACAGAAAAATACTAACATTATTCATATATTATTGACAGATAAACACTGACATTTATTATTCATATATTATTTACAGATAAACACTGACATTTATTATTCATATATTATTTACAAATAAACACTGACATTTATTATTCATATATTGTTATTTATAGATAAACACTGACTTTAATTATATTTATATTGTGTTTTACAGATAAACACTGATATTTATTATTGATATATTGTTATTTACAGATAAACACTGACATTTATATTCATATATTGTTATTTACAGATAAACACAGACATTTATTGATTATATATTGTTAATTACAGATAAATACTGAAATGCATTGTTGATATTTTGTTATTTACATACAAACCCTGACATTTAATATTGATTTATTATTTACAGGAACACTTACATGTATTATTTATGTATTGTTATTTACAGAAAAACACTGAAATGTATTATTCATATATTTTTATTTACAGATAAATACTGACATGCTTTATTAATATATTGTTATTTAGAGATAAACACTGACATTTGTTATTTATATATTATTATTTACAGATAAACACTGACATTTGTTATTTATATATTGTTATTTACCAAAAAACACTGACATTTATTATTTATATATTGCTATTTACAGATAAACACCGACATTTATTGTTGATATCTTGATATTTACATACAAACACTAACATTTAATATTGATATATTATTTACAGAAACACTTACATGTATTATTTATATATTGTTATTTACAGAAAAATACTGACATTATTCATATATTAATGACAGATAAACACTGACATTTATTATTCATATATTATTGACAGATAAACACTGACATTTATTATTCATATATTATTTACAGATAAACACTGACATTTATTATTCATATATTATTTACAAATAAACACTGACATTTATTATTCATATATTGTTATTTATAGATAAACACTGACTTTAATTATATTTATATTGTGTTTTACAGATAAACACTGATATTTATTATTGATATATTGTTATTTACAGATAAACACTGACATTTATATTCATATATTGTTATTTACAGATAAACACAGACATTTATTGATTATATATTGTTAATTACAGATAAATACTGAAATGCATTGTTGATATTTTGTTATTTACATACAAACCCTGACATTTAATATTGATATATTATTTACAGGAACACTTACATGTATTATTTATGTATTGTTATTTACAGAAAAACACTGAAATGTATTATTCATATATTTTTATTTACAGATAAATACTGACATGCTTTATTAATATATTGTTATTTAGAGATAAACACTGACATTTGTTATTTATATATTATTATTTACAGATAAACACTGACATTTGTTATTTATATATTGTCATTTACCAAAAAACACTGAAATTTATTATTTATATATTGTTATTTACAGATAAACACCGACATTTATTGTTGATATCTTGATATTTACATACAAACACTAACATTTAATATTGATATATTATTTACAGAAACACTTACATGTATTATTTATATATTGTTATTTACAGAAAAATACTGACATTATTCATATATCAATGACAGATAAACAGTGACATGTATTATTCATATATTATTTACAGATAAACACTGACATTTATTATTCATATATTATTTACAGATAAACACTGACATGTATTATTCATATATTGTTATTTACAGATAAACACTGACCTTAATTATATTTATATTGTGTTTTACAGATAAACACTGATATTTATTATTGATATATTGTTATTTACAGATAAACACTGACATTTGTTTTTGATATATTGTTATTTACAGAAACACTTACATTTATTGTTTATAAATTATTTACAGATAAACACTGACCTTAATTATATTTATATCGTGTTTTACAGATAAACACTGACATCTATTATTTATATATTATTTACAGATAAACACTGACATTTATTATTTAAATATTGTTTTTTACAGATAAAAACTGACATTTATTATTGATATATTGTTATTTGGGGCGGCGTGGCTCGGTTGGTAGAGTGGCCGTGCCAGCAATTTGAGGGTTCCAGGTTCGATCCCCGCTTCCGCCATCCTAGTCACTGCCCTTGTGTCCTTGGGCAAGACACTTTACCCACCTGCTCCCAGTGCCACCCACACTGCTTTAAATGTAACTTAGATATTGGCTTTCACTATGTAAAGCGCTTTGAGTCACTAGAGAAAAGCGCTATATAAATATAATTCACTTCACTTCACTTTACAGATAAACACTGACATTTATTATTTAAATATTGTTTTTCACAGATAAAAACTGACATTTATTATTATACATATATATTTTTATTTACAGATAAACTCTGACATGTATTTATATATTTGTTATTCACAGATAAACGCTGACATTTATTATTATTGTATTGTTATTTACAGATAAACACTGACATTTATCATGTATATATTGTTACTTACAGATAAACACTGACATTTATTATTTATATATTGTTATTTACAGATAAACACTTCCATTTATTATGTATATATAAACCCTGACATGTATTATTTATGTATTGTTATTTACAGATAAACACTGACATTTATTGTTGATATATTGTTATTTACATACAGACACTGACATGTATTATTGATATATTGTTATTTATAGAGAAACACTAACATGTATTATTGATATATTGTTATTTACATACAAACACTGACATGTATTATTGATATGTTATTTACAGATACACACTAACATGTATTATTGATATTTTGTTTTTTTACGGATAAACACTGACATGTGTTATTGATATATTGTTATTTACATACAAACACTGACATGTATTATTGATATATTGTTATTTATAGAGAAACACTAACATGTATTATTAATATATTGTTTTTACAGATAAACACAGACATGTATTATTGATATATTGTTATTTAAAGATAAACACTGACATGTGTTATTGTTATATTGTTATTTAACAGATAAACACTGACATGTATTATTGATATATTGTTATTTACAGATAAACACTGACATGTATTATTGATGTATTGTTATTTAAAGATAAACACTGACATGTGTTATTGTTATATTGTTATTTAACAGATAAACACTGACATGTATTATTGATATATTGTTATTTACAGATAAACACTGACATGTATTATTGATATATTGTTATTTACGGATAAACACTGACATGTATTATTGATATACTGTTATTTACAGAGAAACACTGACATGTGTTATTGATATATTGTTATTTACAGATAAACACTGACATGTATTATTGATATATTGTAATTTATAGAGAAACACTAACATCTTTTATTGATATATTGTTATTTACAGATAAACATTGACATGCATTATTGATATATTGTTATTTATATACAAACACTGACATGTATTATTGATATATTGTTATTTACAGATAAACACTGACATGCATTATTGATATATTGATATTTACAGATACACACTAACATGTATTATTGATCTATTGCTATTTACAGATAAACACTGACATGTGTTATTGATATATTGTTATTTTCATACAAACACTGGCATGTATTATTGATATATTGTTATTTATAGAGAAACACTAACATGTATTATTGATGTATTGTTATTTACAGATAAACATTGACATGCATTATTGATATATTGTTATTTACATACAAACACTGACATGTATTATTGATATATTGTTATTTACATACAAACACTGGCATGCATTATTGATATATTGTTATTTACAGATAAACACTGACATGTATTATTGATATATTGTTATTTTCATACAAACATTGACATGTATTATTGATATATTGTTATTTACAGATAAACACTGACATGTATTATTGATAACATGTATTATTGATATATTGTTATTTACATACAAACACTGGCATGTATTATTGATATATTGTTATTTACAGATAAACACTGACATGTATTATTGATATATTGTTATTTTCATACAAACATTGACATGTATTATTGATATATTGTTATTTACAGATAAACACTGACATGTATTATTGATATATTGTTATTTACATACAAACACTGGCATGTATTATTGATATATTGTTATTTACAGATAAACACTGACATGTATTATTGATATATTGTTATTTACATACAAATACTGACATGTATAATTGATATATTGTTATTTACAGATAAACACTGACATGCATTATTGATATATTGTTATTTACAGATACACACTGACATGTATTATTGATATATTGTTATTTACAGATACACACTGACATGTGTTATTGATATATTGTTATTTACAGATAAACACTGACATGTGTTATTGATATATTGTACTCAGTACAGACATTCACACACACAAAGTGCTAACCACGAGCAGTCAAGAGTGGTGAACCTGGACTGGACGTTCATAACCTGCCTTTCTACCCACTCAGACATATGGAGCCCATATGGACCCAGTTGGTACCACACACTATTTGCTGCTTTGTTCATATGGACCCAGTTGGTACCACACACTATTTGCTGCATTGTTCATATGGACCCAGTTGGTACCACACACTATTTGCTGCTTTCTTCATATGGACCCAGTTGGTACCACACACTATTTGCTGCTTTCTTCATATGGACCCAGTTGGTACCACACACTATTTGCTGCATTGTTCATATGGACCCAGTTGGTACCACACACTATTTGCTGCTTTGAGTAATCTGTGGAAACCAAACTTGTATTAATCTCGTCTGGTTTGTATCCCGGTGAAAGAAAGTTCATAAGGCAAAGTGTGTCAAGAGTCATTGCCCTCCTTTAAATTGTGTGTCATTTGCATATTTCTTCTCTTACCTGTTACTCTCAAATACTTTCATCACTGTGCTACTTCTCCGGAAATAATACAAATGATTGTGCTTAGCCAAGACGAAAAATAAACAACTCGGTACGTAGTTTGTAGCCTAACGCTAAATGCCTACTAGATGCTCCAGAAAACAAACATGGTTCGATTGGAACTGAAACTAGCGTGGATGGGCTGATACAGGTTTTTTTCAGGGCCCAAACTGATTATTGGAAGTCAAAAAGGCCGATATTTGGAGGCGATATTCATTTACGAATAAAAGTAAGTTAATGATTAATATTATACGTCACATTATCACTGCACCTTCACCAGTCACAGTAACAATCTAAATGTTATGTTATCACTTATGTCATCTTACTTGCTAAATCAGTCACAGTAACAATCTAAATGTTTTGTTATCACTTATGTCATCTTACTTGCTAAATCAGTCACAGTAACAATCTAAATGTTTTGTTATCACTTATGTCATCTTACTTGCTAAATCAGTCACAGTAACAATCTAAATGTTATGTTATCACTTATGTCATTTTACTTGCTAAATCAGTCACAGTAACAATCTAAATGTTATGTTATCACTTATGTCATTTTACTTGCTAAATCAGTCACAGTAACAATCTAAATGTGATGTTATCACTGCACCTTAATCAGTCACAGTAACAATCTAAATGTTATGTTATCACTTATGTCGTCTTACTTGCTAAATCAGTCACAGTAACAATCTAAATGTTATGTTATCACTTATGTCATCTTACTTGCTAAATCAGTCACAGTAACAATCTAAATGTTATGTTATCACTTATGTCATTTTACTTGCTAAATCAGTCACAGTAACAATCTAAATGTTATGTTATCACTTATGTCATTTTACTTGCTAAATCAGTCACAGTAACAATCTAAATGTTGTTATCACTTATTTCGTCTTACTTGCTAAATCAGTCACAGTAACAATCTAAATGTTATGTTATTATTGCAGCTTAACCAGTCACAGTAACAATCTAAATGTTATGTTATCACTTATGTCATCTTACTTGCTAAATCAGTCACAGTAACAATCTAAATGTTATGTTATCACTTATGTCATTTTACTTGCTAAATCAGTCACAGTAACAATCTAAATGTTATGTTATCACTTATGTCATTTTACTTGCTAAATCAGTCACAGTAACAATCTAAATGTTATGTTATCACTTATGTCATCTTACTTGCTGAATCAGTCACAGTAACAATCTAAATGTTATGTTATCACTTATGTCGTCTTACTTGCTAAATCAGTCAAAGTAACAATCTAAATGTTATGTTATCACTTATGTCATCTTACTTGCTAAATCAGTCAAAGTAACAATTTAAATGTTATGTTATCACTGCACCTTAACCAGTCACAGTAACAATCTAAATGTTATGTTATCACTTATGTCATCTTACTTGTTAAATCAGTCATAGTAACAATCTAAATGTTATGTTATCACTTATGTCGTCTTACTTGCTAAATCAGTCACAGTAACAATCTAAATGTTATGTTATCATGGCACCTTAACCAGTCACAGTAACAATCTAAATGTTATGTTATCACTTATGTCGTCTTACTTGTTAAATCAGTCATAGTAACAATCTAAATGTTATGTTATCACTTATGTCATCTTACTAACTAAATCAGTCACAGTAACAATCTAAATGTTATGGTATTACAGCACCTTAACCAATTACAGTAACAATCTAAATGTTATGTTATTCCTTATGCCATCCTACTTACTAAATCAGTCACAGTAACAATCTAAATGTTATGGTATCATGGCATCTTAACCAGTCACAATAACAATCTAAATGTTATGTTATCACTTATGTCATCTTACTTACTAAATCAGTCACAGTAACAATCTAAATGTTATGGTATCACTTATGTCATCTTACTAACTAAATCAGTCAAATTAACAATTTAAATGTTATGTTATCACTTATGTCGTCTTACTTGCTAAATCAGTCACAGTAACAATCTAAATGTTATGTTATCACTTATGTCATCTTAGTTACTAAATCAGTCACAGTAACAATCTAAATGTTATGTTATCACTTATGTCATCTTACTTTGCTAAATCAGTCACAGTAACAATCTGAATGTTATGTTATCACTTATGTCATCTTACTTGCTAAATCAGTCACAGTAACAATCTAAATGTTATGTTATCACTTATGTCGTCTTACTAACTAAATCAGTCACAGTAACAATCTAAATGTTATATCATCACTTATGTCGTTTTACTTACTAAATCAGTCACAGTAACAATCTAAATGTTATGGTATCACTTATGTCGTTTTACTTACTAAATCAGTCAAAGAAACAATCTAAATGTTGTGTTATCCCTTATGCCGTTTTACTTACTAAATCAGTCACAGTAACAATCTAAATGTTATGTTATCATGGCATCTTAACCAGTCACAGTAACAATCTAAATGTTGTTATCACTTATTTCGTCTTACTTGCTAAATCAGTCACAGTAACAATCTAAATGTTATGTTATCACTTATGTCATCTTA
This sequence comes from Nerophis lumbriciformis, assembly GCF_033978685.3. Classification (NCBI taxonomy): domain Eukaryota; kingdom Metazoa; phylum Chordata; class Actinopteri; order Syngnathiformes; family Syngnathidae; genus Nerophis; species Nerophis lumbriciformis. Next base: position 51,666,686 of record NC_084554.2, read on the forward strand.
CTAACTAAATTAGTCACAGTAACAATCTAAATGTTATGGTATTACAGCACCTTAACCAATTACAGTAACAATCTAAATGTTATGTTATTCCTTATGCCATCCTACTTACTAAATCAGTCACAGTAACAATCTAAATGTTATGGTATCATGGCATCTTAACCAGTCACAATAACAATCTAAATGTTATGTTATCACTTATGTCATCTTACTTACTAAATCAGTCACAGTAACAATCTAAATGTTATGGTATCACTTATGTCATCTTACTAACTAAATCAGTCAAATTAACAATTTAAATGTTATGTTATCACTTATGTCGTCTTACTTGCTAAATCAGTCACAGTAACAATCTAAATGTTATGTTATCACTTATGTCATCTTAGTTACTAAATCAGTCACAGTAACAATCTAAATGTTATGTTATCACTTATGTCATCTTAGTTACTAAATCAGTCACAGTAACAATCTAAATGTTATGTTATCACTTATGTCATCTTACTTTGCTAAATCAGTCACAGTAACAATCTGAATGTTATGTTATCACTTATGTCATCTTACTTGCTAAATCAGTCACAGTAACAATCTAAATGTTATGTTATCACTTATGTCGTCTTACTTGCTAAATCAGTCACAGTAACAATCTACATGTTATGTTATCACTGCACCTTCACCAGTCACAGTAACAATCTAAATGTTATGTTATCACTTATGTCATCTTACTTACTAAATCCGTCAAAGTAACAATTTAAATGTTATAGTATCACTGCACGTTAACCAGTGACAGTAACAATCTAAATTTTATGTTATCACTTATGTCATCTTACTTGCTAAATCAGTCACAGTAACAATCTAAATGTTATGTTATCACTTATGTCATCTTACTAACTAAATCAGTCAAAGTAACAATTTAAATGTTATGTTATCACTGCACCTTCACCAGTCACAGTAACAATCTAAATGTTATGTTATCACTTATGTCCTCTTACTTGCTAAATCAGTCACAGTAACAATCTAAATGTTATGTTATCACTTATGTCGTCTTACTTGCTAAATCAGTCACAGTAACAATTAAATTTTATGTTCTCATGGCTCCTTAACCAGTCACAGTAACAATCTAAATGTTATGTTATCACTTATGTCGTCTTACTTGCTAAATCAGTCACAGTAACAATCTAAATGTTATGTTATCACTTATGTCGTCTTACTTGCTAAATCAGTCACAGTAACAATCTGAATGTTGTGTTATCACTTATGTCGTCTTACTTGCTAAATCAGTCACAGTAACAATCTAAATGTGATGTTATCACTTATGTCGTCTTACTTGCTAAATCAGTCACAGTAACAATCTAAATGTTATGTTATCACTGCACCTTCACCAGTCACAGTAACAATCTAAATGTTATGTTTTCACTTATGTCATCTTAATTACTAAATCAGTCACAGTAACAATCTAAATGTTATGTTATCATGGCACCTTCACCAGTCACAGTAACAATCTAAATGTTATGTTATCACTTATGTCATCTTACTTACTAAATCAGTCACAGTAACAATCTAAATGTTATGTTATCACTTATGTCGTCTTACTTGTTAAATCAGTCACAGTAACAATCTGAATGTTATGTTATCACTTATGTCGTCTTACTTGCTAAATCAGTTATAGTAACAATCTAAATGTTATGTTATCACTTATGTCATCTTACTTGCTAAATCAGTCACAGTAACAATCTAAATGTTTTGTTATCACTTATACCGTCTTACTTGCTAAATCAGTCACAGTAACAATCTAAATGTGATGTTATCACTTATGTCGTCTTACTTGCTAAATCAGTCACAGTAACATTCTAAATGTTATGTTATCACTTATGTCATCTTACTTACTAAATCAGTCACAGTAACAATCTAAATGTTATGGTATCACTTATGTCATCTTACTTACTAAATCAGTCAAAGAAACAATCTAAATGTTATGTTATCACTGCATCTTCACCAGTCACAGTAATAATCTAAATGTTATGTTATCACTTATGTCGTCTTACTTGCTAAATCAGTCACAGTAACAATCTAAATGTTATGTTATCACTTATGTCATCTTACTAACTAAATCAGTTAAAGTAACAATTTAAATGTGATGTTACCACTGCACCTTAACCAGTCACAGTAACATCTAAAAGTTATATTATCACTTATGTCATCTTACTTACTAAATCAGTCACAGTAACAATCTAAATGTTATGTTATCACTTATGTCATCTTACTTACTAAATCAGTCAAAGTAACAATTTAAATGTTATATTATCACTGCACCTTCACCAGTCACAGTAACAATCTAAATGTTATGTTATCACTTATGTCATGTTAGTTACTAAATCAGTCACAGTAAGAATCTAAATGTTATGTTATCACTTATGTCATCTTACTTACTAAATCAGTCACAGTAACAATTTAAATGTGATGTTATCACTGCACCTTAACCAGTCACAGTAACAATCTAAATGTTATGTTATCACTTATGTCGTCTTACTTGCTAAATCAGTCACAGTAACAATCTAAATGTTATGTTATCACTTATGTCGTCTTACTTACTAAATCAGTCACAGTAACAATCTAAATCTTATGGTTTTACAGCACCTTAACCAATTACAGTAACAATCTAAATGTTATGTTATCACTTATGTCATCTTACTTGCTAAATCAGTCATAGTAACAATCTAAATGTTATGTTATCACTTATGTCATCTTACTTGCTAAATCAGTCACAGTAACAATCTGAATGTTATGTTATCACTTATGTCATCTTACTTGCTAAATCAGTCACAGTAAACAATCTAAATGTTATGTTATCACTTATGTCATCTTACTTGCTAAATCAGTCACAGTAACAATCTAAATGTTATGTTATCACTTATGTCGTCTTACTTGTTAAACCAGTCACAGTAACAATCTAAATGTTATGTTATCACTTATGTCATCTTACTTGCTAAATCAGTCACATTAACAATCTAAATGTTATGTTATCACTGCACCTTCACCAGTCACAGTAACAATCTAAATGTTATGTTTTCACTTATGTCATCTTACTTACTAAATCAGTCACAGTAACAATCTAAATGTTATGTTATCACTTATGTCATCTTACTTGCTAAATCAGTCATAGTAACAATCTAAATGTTATGTTATCACTTATGTCATCTTACTTGCTAAATCAGTCATAGTAACAATCTAAATGTTATGTTATCACTTATGTCGTCTTACTTGTTAAATCAGTCACAGTAACCATCTAAATGTTATCTTATCACTGCACCTTCACCAGTCACAGTAACAATCTAAATGTTATGTTTTCACTTATGTCATCTTACTTACTAAATCAGTCACAGTAACAATCTAAATGTTATGTTATCACTTATGTCATCTTACTTACTAAATCAGTCACAGTAACAATCTAAATGTTATGTTATCACTTATGTCGTCTTACTTGCTAAATCAGTCACAGTAACAATCTAAATGTTATGTTATCACTTATGTCGTCTTACTTGTTAAATCAGTCATAGTAACAATCTAAATGTTATGTTATCACTTATGTCATCTTACTTGCTAAATCAGTCACAGTAACAATCTAAATGTTGTGTTATCCCTTATGCCGTTTTACTTACTAAATCAGTCATAGTAACAATCTAAATGTTATGGTATCACTTATGTCGTCTTACTTGCTTAATCAGTCACAGTAACAATCTAAATGTGATGTTATCACTTATGTCGTCTTACTTGCTAAATCAGTCACAGTAACAATCTAAATGTGATGTTATTATTGCACCTTAACCAGTCACAGTAACAATCTAAATGTTATGTTATCACTTATGTCATCTTACTTGCTAAATCAGTCACAGTAACAATCTAAATGTTATGTTATCATGGCACCTTCACCAGTCACAGTAACAATCTAAATGTTGTTATCACTTATGTCGTCTTACTTGCTAAATCAGTCACAGTAACAATCTAAATGTTATGTTATCATGGCATCTTAACCAGTCACAGTAACAATCTAAATGTTGTTATCACTTATTTCGTCTTACTTGCTAAATCAGTCACAGTAACAATCTAAATGTTACATCATCACTTATGTCATCTTACTTGCTAAATCAGTCACAGTAGCAATCTAAATGTTATGTTATCACTTATGTCATCTTACTTGCTAAATCAGTCACAGTAGCAATCTAAATGTTATGTTATCACTTATGTCGTCTTACTTGTTAAATCAGTCATAGTAACAATCTAAATGTTATGTTATCACTTATGTCATCTTACTTGCTAAATCAGTCACAGTAACAATCTAAATGTTGTGTTATCCCTTATGCCGTTTTACTTACTAAATCAGTCATAGTAACAATCTAAATGTTATGGTATCACTTATGTCGTCTTACTTGTTAAATCAGTCATAGTAACAATCTAAATGTTATGTTATCACTTATGTCATCTTACTTGCTAAATCAGTCACAGTAACAATCTAAATGTGATGTTATCACTTATGTCGTCTTACTTGCTAAATCAGTCACAGTAACAATCTAAATGTGATGTTATTATTGCACCTTAACCAGTCACAGTAACAATCTAAATGTTATGTTATCACTTATGTCATCTTACTTGCTAAATCAGTCACAGTAACAATCTAAATGTTATGTTATCATGGCACCTTCACCAGTCACAGTAACAATCTAAATGTTGTTATCACTTATGTCGTCTTACTTGCTAAATCAGTCACAGTAACAATCTAAATGTTATGTTATCATGGCATCTTAAAAAAAGGCCGATATTTGGAGGCGATATTCATTTACGAATAAAAGTAAGTTAATGATTAATATTATACGTCACATTATCACTGCACCTTCACCAGTCACAGTAACAATCTAAATGTTATGTTATCACTTATGTCATCTTACTTACTAAATCAGTCACAGTAACAATCTAAATGTTATGTTATCACTTATGTCGTCTTACTTGCTAAATCAGTCACAGTAACAATCTAAATGTTATGTTATCACTTATGTCGTCTTACTTGCTAAATCAGTCACAGTAACAATCTAAATGTTATGTTATCACTTATGTCATTTTACTTGCTAAATCAGTCACAGTAACAATCTAAATGTTGTTATCACTTATTTCGTCTTACTTGCTAAATCAGTCACAGTAACAATCTAAATGTTATGTTATTATTGCACCTTAACCAGTCACAGTAACAATCTAAATGTTATGTTATCACTTATGTCATCTTACTTGCTAAATCAGTCACAGTAACAATCTAAATGTTATGTTATCACTTATGTCATTTTACTTGCTAAATCAGTCACAGTAACAATCTAAATGTTATGTTATCACTTATGTCATTTTACTTGCTAAATCAGTCACAGTAACAATCTAAATGTTATGTTATCACTTATGTCATCTTACTTGCTGAATCAGTCACAGTAACAATCTAAATGTGATGTTATCACTGCATCCTCACCAGTCACAGTAACAATCTAAATGTTATGTTATCACTTATGCCGTCTTACTTGCTAAATCAGTCATAGTAACAATCTAAATGTTATGTTATCACTTATGTCATCTTACTTGCTAAATCAGTCACATTAACAATCTAAATGTTATGTTATCACTTATGTCGTCTTTGTTGCTAAATCAGTCACAGTAACAATCTAAATGTTATGTTATCACTGCACCTTAACCAGTCACAGTAACAATCCAAATGTGATGTTATCACTTATGCCGTCTTACTTGCTAAATCAGTCACAGTAACAATCTAAAGGTGATGTTATCACTTATGTCATCTTACTTGCTAAATCAGTCACAGTAACAATCTAAATGTGATGTTATTATTGCACCTTAACCAGTCACAGTAACAATCTAAATGTTATGTTATCACTTATGTCGTCTTACTTGTTAAATCAGTCACAGTAACAATCTAAATGTTGTTTTCACTTATGTCGTCTTACTTGCTAAATCAGTCACGGTAACAATCTAAATGTTATGTTATCATGGCATCTTAACCAGTCAAGGTAACAATCTAAATGTTGTTATCACTTATTTCGTCTTACTTGCTAAATCAGTCACAGTAACAATCTAAATGTTATGGTATCACTTATGTCGTTTTACTTACTAAATCAGTCACAGTAACAATCTAAATGTTATGTTATCATGGCATCTTAACCAGTCACAGTAACAATCTAAATGTTGTTATCACTTATTTCGTCTTACTTGCTAAATCAGTCACAGTAACAATCTAAATGTGATGTTATCACTTATGTCGTCTTACTTGCTAAATCAGTCACAGTAACATTCTAAATGTTATGTTATCACTTATGTCGTTTTACTTACTAAATCAGTCAAAGAAACAATCTAAATGTTGTGTTATCCCTTATGCCGTTTTACTTACTAAATCAGTCACAGTAACAATCTAAATGTTATGTTATCACTGCACCTTAACCAGTCACAGTAACAATCTAAATGTTATGTTATCACTTATGTCGTCTTACTTGTTAAATCAGTCACAGTAACAATCTAAATGTTATGTTATCACTTATGTCGTCTTACTAACTAAATCAGTCACAGTAACAATCTAAATGTTATATCATCACTTATGTCGTTTTACTTACTAAATCAGTCACAGTAACAATCTAAATGTTATGGTATCACTTATGTCGTTTTACTTACTAAATCAGTCAAAGAAACAATCTAAATGTTGTGTTATCCCTTATGCCGTTTTACTTACTAAATCAGTCACAGTAACAATCTAAATGTTATGTTATCATGGCATCTTAACCAGTCACAGTAACAATCTAAATGTTGTTATCACTTATTTCGTCTTACTTGCTAAATCAGTCACAGTAACAATCTAAATGTTATGTTATCACTTATGTCATCTTACTAACTAAATTAGTCACAGTAACAATCTAAATGTTATGGTATTACAGCACCTTAACCAATTACAGTAACAATCTAAATGTTATGTTATTCCTTATGCCATCCTACTTACTAAATCAGTCACAGTAACAATCTAAATGTTATGGTATCATGGCATCTTAACCAGTCACAATAACAATCTAAATGTTATGTTATCACTTATGTCATCTTACTTACTAAATCAGTCACAGTAACAATCTAAATGTTATGGTATCACTTATGTCATCTTACTAACTAAATCAGTCAAATTAACAATTTAAATGTTATGTTATCACTTATGTCGTCTTACTTGCTAAATCAGTCACAGTAACAATCTAAATGTTATGTTATCACTTATGTCATCTTAGTTACTAAATCAGTCACAGTAACAATCTAAATGTTATGTTATCACTTATGTCATCTTACTTTGCTAAATCAGTCACAGTAACAATCTGAATGTTATGTTATCACTTATGTCATCTTACTTGCTAAATCAGTCACAGTAACAATCTAAATGTTATGTTATCACTTATGTCGTCTTACTTGCTAAATCAGTCACAGTAACAATCTACATGTTATGTTATCACTGCACCTTCACCAGTCACAGTAACAATCTAAATGTTATGTTATCACTTATGTCATCTTACTTACTAAATCCGTCAAAGTAACAATTTAAATGTTATAGTATCACTGCACGTTAACCAGTGACAGTAACAATCTAAATTTTATGTTATCACTTATGTCATCTTACTTGCTAAATCAGTCACAGTAACAATCTAAATGTTATGTTATCACTGCACCTTCACCAGTCACAGTAACAATCTAAATGTTATGTTATCACTTATGTTGTCTTACTTACTAAATCAGTCACAGTAACAATCTAAATGTTATGTTATCACTTATGTCATCTTACTAACTAAATCAGTCAAAGTAACAATTTAAATGTTATGTTATCACTGCACCTTCACCAGTCACAGTAACAATCTAAATGTTATGTTATCACTTATGTCCTCTTACTTGCTAAATCAGTCACAGTAACAATCTAAATGTTATGTTATCACTTATGTCGTCTTACTTGCTAAATCAGTCACAGTAACAATTAAATTTTATGTTCTCATGGCTCCTTAACCAGTCACAGTAACAATCTAAATGTTATGTTATCACTTATGTCGTCTTACTTGCTAAATCAGTCACAGTAACAATCTAAATGTTATGTTATCACTTATGTCGTCTTACTTGCTAAATCAGTCACAGTAACAATCTGAATGTTGTGTTATCACTTATGTCGTCTTACTTGCTAAATCAGTCACAGTAACAATCTAAATGTGATGTTATCACTTATGTCGTCTTACTTGCTAAATCAGTCACAGTAACAATCTAAATGTTATGTTATCACTGCACCTTCACCAGTCACAGTAACAATCTAAATGTTATGTTTTCACTTATGTCATCTTACTTACTAAATCAGTCACAGTAACAATCTAAATGTTATGTTATCATGGCACCTTCACCAGTCACAGTAACAATCTAAATGTTATGTTATCACTTATGTCATCTTACTTACTAAATCAGTCACAGTAACAATCTAAATGTTATGTTATCACTTATGTCGTCTTACTTGTTAAATCAGTCACAGTAACAATCTGAATGTTATGTTATCACTTATGTCGTCTTACTTGCTAAATCAGTTATAGTAACAATCTAAATGTTATGTTATCACTTATGTCATCTTACTTGCTAAATCAGTCACAGTAACAATCTAAATGTTTTGTTATCACTTATACCGTCTTACTTGCTAAATCAGTCACAGTAACAATCTAAATGTGATGTTATCACTTATGTCGTCTTACTTGCTAAATCAGTCACAGTAACATTCTAAATGTTATGTTATCACTTATGTCATCTTACTTACTAAATCAGTCACAGTAACAATCTAAATGTTATGGTATCACTTATGTCATCTTACTTACTAAATCAGTCAAAGAAACAATCTAAATGTTATGTTATCACTGCATCTTCACCAGTCACAGTAATAATCTAAATGTTATGTTATCACTTATGTCGTCTTACTTGCTAAATCAGTCACAGTAACAATCTAAATGTTATGTTATCACTTATGTCATCTTACTAACTAAATCAGTTAAAGTAACAATTTAAATGTGATGTTACCACTGCACCTTAACCAGTCACAGTAACATCTAAAAGTTATATTATCACTTATGTCATCTTACTTACTAAATCAGTCACAGTAACAATCTAAATGTTATGTTATCACTTATGTCATCTTACTTACTAAATCAGTCAAAGTAACAATTTAAATGTTATATTATCACTGCACCTTCACCAGTCACAGTAACAATCTAAATGTTATGTTATCACTTATGTCATGTTAGTTACTAAATCAGTCACAGTAAGAATCTAAATGTTATGTTATCACTTATGTCATCTTACTTACTAAATCAGTCACAGTAACAATTTAAATGTGATGTTATCACTGCACCTTAACCAGTCACAGTAACAATCTAAATGTTATGTTATCACTTATGTCGTCTTACTTGCTAAATCAGTCACAGTAACAATCTAAATGTTATGTTATCACTTATGTCGTCTTACTTACTAAATCAGTCACAGTAACAATCTAAATCTTATGGTTTTACAGCACCTTAACCAATTACAGTAACAATCTAAATGTTATGTTATCACTTATGTCATCTTACTTGCTAAATCAGTCATAGTAACAATCTAAATGTTATGTTATCACTTATGTCATCTTACTTGCTAAATCAGTCACAGTAACAATCTGAATGTTATGTTATCACTTATGTCATCTTACTTGCTAAATCAGTCACAGTAAACAATCTAAATGTTATGTTATCACTTATGTCATCTTACTTGCTAAATCAGTCACAGTAACAATCTAAATGTTATGTTATCACTTATGTCGTCTTACTTGTTAAACCAGTCACAGTAACAATCTAAATGTTATGTTATCACTTATGTCATCTTACTTGCTAAATCAGTCACATTAACAATCTAAATGTTATGTTATCACTGCACCTTCACCAGTCACAGTAACAATCTAAATGTTATGTTTTCACTTATGTCATCTTACTTACTAAATCAGTCACAGTAACAATCTAAATGTTATGTTATCACTTATGTCATCTTACTTGCTAAATCAGTCATAGTAACAATCTAAATGTTATGTTATCACTTATGTCATCTTACTTGCTAAATCAGTCATAGTAACAATCTAAATGTTATGTTATCACTTATGTCGTCTTACTTGTTAAATCAGTCACAGTAACCATCTAAATGTTATCTTATCACTGCACCTTCACCAGTCACAGTAACAATCTAAATGTTATGTTTTCACTTATGTCATCTTACTTACTAAATCAGTCACAGTAACAATCTAAATGTTATGTTATCACTTATGTCATCTTACTTACTAAATCAGTCACAGTAACAATCTAAATGTTATGTTATCACTTATGTCGTCTTACTTGCTAAATCAGTCACAGTAACAATCTAAATGTTATGTTATCACTTATGTCGTCTTACTTGTTAAATCAGTCATAGTAACAATCTAAATGTTATGTTATCACTTATGTCATCTTACTTGCTAAATCAGTCACAGTAACAATCTAAATGTTGTGTTATCCCTTATGCCGTTTTACTTACTAAATCAGTCATAGTAACAATCTAAATGTTATGGTATCACTTATGTCGTCTTACTTGCTTAATCAGTCACAGTAACAATCTAAATGTGATGTTATCACTTATGTCGTCTTACTTGCTAAATCAGTCACAGTAACAATCTAAATGTGATGTTATTATTGCACCTTAACCAGTCACAGTAACAATCTAAATGTTATGTTATCACTTATGTCATCTTACTTGCTAAATCAGTCACAGTAACAATCTAAATGTTATGTTATCATGGCACCTTCACCAGTCACAGTAACAATCTAAATGTTGTTATCACTTATGTCGTCTTACTTGCTAAATCAGTCACAGTAACAATCTAAATGTTATGTTATCATGGCATCTTAACCAGTCACAGTAACAATCTAAATGTTGTTATCACTTATTTCGTCTTACTTGCTAAATCAGTCACAGTAACAATCTAAATGTTACATCATCACTTATGTCATCTTACTTGCTAAATCAGTCACAGTAGCAATCTAAATGTTATGTTATCACTTATGTCATCTTACTTGCTAAATCAGTCACAGTAGCAATCTAAATGTTATGTTATCACTTATGTCGTCTTACTTGTTAAATCAGTCATAGTAACAATCTAAATGTTATGTTATCACTTATGTCATCTTACTTGCTAAATCAGTCACAGTAACAATCTAAATGTTGTGTTATCCCTTATGCCGTTTTACTTACTAAATCAGTCATAGTAACAATCTAAATGTTATGGTATCACTTATGTCGTCTTACTTGCTAAATCAGTCACAGTAGCAATCTAAATGTTATGTTATCACTTATGTCGTCTTACTTGTTAAATCAGTCATAGTAACAATCTAAATGTTATGTTATCACTTATGTCATCTTACTTGCTAAATCAGTCACAGTAACAATCTAAATGTGATGTTATCACTTATGTCGTCTTACTTGCTAAATCAGTCACAGTAACAATCTAAATGTGATGTTATTATTGCACCTTAACCAGTCACAGTAACAATCTAAATGTTATGTTATCACTTATGTCATCTTACTTGCTAAATCAGTCACAGTAACAATCTAAATGTTATGTTATCATGGCACCTTCACCAGTCACAGTAACAATCTAAATGTTGTTATCACTTATGTCGTCTTACTTGCTAAATCAGTCACAGTAACAATCTAAATGTTATGTTATCATGGCATCTTAACCAGTCACAGTAACAATCTAAATGTTGTTATCACTTATTTCGTCTTACTTGCTAAATCAGTCACAGTAACAATCTAAATGTTACATCATCACTTATGTCATCTTACTTGCTAAATCAGTCACAGTAGCAATCTAAATGTTATGTTATCACTTATGTCATCTTACTTGCTAAATCAGTCACAGTAACAATCTAAATGTTATGTTATCACTTATGTCGTCTTACTTGCTAAATCGGTCACAGTAACAATCTAAATGTGATGTTATTATTGCACCTTAACCAGTCACAGTAACAATCTAAATGTTATGTTATCACTTATGTCATCTTACTTGCTAAATCAGTCACAGTAACAATCTAAATGTTATGTTATCATGGCACCTTCACCAGTCACAGTAACAATCTAAATGTTGTTATCACTTATGTCGTCTTACTTGCTAAATCAGTCACAGTAACAATCTAAATGTTATGTTATCATGGCATCTTAACCAGTCACAGTAACAATCTAAATGTTGTTATCACTTATTTCGTCTTACTTGCTAAATCAGTCACAGTAACAATCTAAATGTTACATCATCACTTATGTCATCTTACTTGCTAAATCAGTCACAGTAGCAATCTAAATGTTATGTTATCACTTATGTCATCTTACTTGCTAAATCAGTCACAGTAACAATCTAAATGTTATGTTATCACTTATGTCATCTTACTTGCTAAATCGGTCACAGTAGCAATCTAAATGTTATGTTATCACTGCACCTTCACCCTAATCTGATACCCGGAAGTGAAGCACCACCCACCTCTAGAACGACACGCACAGCAGGCGTTTGTTAAGCATGGAGGACAAAATATTTATCACAAAATTGGCAATAAAAGCTAAAAAAGAGCGTCAGACATTGTCTACTTCTGGACGCTATAATACATTACTTTATTTTGTTAGGGTGTGGTGCCACAGTCAAATACATTAAGGGGGAACCCTGGAGACCCACAATGCATTGCGCTTACTAAGTTTTTTAGTATTGTCCTCCCCGTATTCCGAGGCCGCCGCAGCCATTTGGGTAAATAGCTGCTAATAGTGTCTTACGCCGGATGGCTGGCGTAAGCCGTGGCGAGCCCCCCCCTTCCCCGCTCCCCCCGCACGATGGAAACATCAGCGTCAGTGTCAAACGCTCCTTCTCATCTGCAACTCATCATCAGCCGGCGGAGCCCAGCAGGGGGGGCCCAACGTACACCCAGGGCAAATCTGTAAACACCAATTTAATCTGCATGGAGAAAGTTACTGTCATCAGCGCTGACAGCAAAAGCCTCGGGGCCACGCCAACGCGCCGAGCCTCACTCTTCTTCCCCCTCCAATCTCTCCGTCAAAGACGACATTAAGCCATTACGCGCGTCAAGAACCTGCCATTGAGGACTTCTTCTGCCGGCTGCCACTCACCCAGCCCCGGCGGGGGAAAAAAAACCGCGCCTCGCACTTCCTGCCAGCCTGCAAAAGGAAACACTTGACCTTTTCAACATCGGAATTAGACTTATTAGCGCGTTTGACCGTAAAAAAGAATTAATCTTCCCCGCCTTTCATTTAGGATTTGACAATAAAAATGCCCAACCTTTAAACGCTCCCGTCTTGTAGTAATTAATTTAGGGTCACACTCCGACTTAAGAGGATTCTCGCCCTAAAATGCTTTTGAATTCACGGCGTCTCTCCTCGCCAGACGGAGGAAAAGTCAACACGCGGGGACGGCGAACGTTTAACAATAACCACAATTACTTGCGCTCTCACCCCTGTTTTTCATACCCTAACATTTTGATTTCATGGGTGACACTTAGGGACCCCCCAGGCTCCCTAATGGGCGCCTGGGGACCCATGTGGTGGTCATAGCCAAGGCTCTTTATCAGGCACAAAGATGCGGGGAATTAACGCCGTCACTACTGAACAGCATTTTATTCAGCGTTTGTCGTCCTGCGCAATAAATCCATTTTATCGAGAAATTCTAGTTTTTTATTGCAGAAGATTTATAGAGTAAAATAATCAGTTCTTGCTCCTTTTGCTCCGCCATATTTTTGGCCCACAGGAGCTTCCGTAGCTTCCACATATTTCCTTTGTGTCTATTCACGAAAACGAGGGCAGGACAGGGTCTTCCACCGAAGAGAAAAATGTCGGCAGCGGTTTGGTTTTGCGGCAACAGGCGTGGGACAAACGACTGCATGCTGCAAAGTCTGTTTTAAGAACTTATTCCAGCGTCTGAAACTGAAGTGCGGAAAATGAAACAAACAAGAAAACCAAAAAGTGTCGGCAGTGGTTTGGTTTTGCGGCAACAAGTGTCGGACAAACGACTGCGCGCTGCAAAGTTTGATTTAGGAACTTATTCCATTGTCTGAAACTGAAGTGCAGGAATGCAACGGACAAGAAAAAATATAATTTTCGGCAGTGGTTTGGTTTTGCGGCAACAAGTGTCGGACAAACGACTGCGCGCTGCAAAGTTTGATTTAGGAACTTATTCCATTGTCTGAAACTGAAGTGCAGGAAAATGAAACAAACAAGAAAAACGAAAAGTGTCAGCAGTGGTTTGGTTTTGCGGCAACAGGCGTGGGACAAACGACTGCGCGCTGCAAAGTTTGTTTTGAGAACTTATCCCAGCGTCTGAAACTGGATTGCGGAAAATGCAACGAACAAGAAAAATGAAAAGTGTCAGCAGTGGTTTTGTTTTGCGGCAACAGGCGTGGGACAAACGTCTGCGCGCTGCAAAGTTTGTTTTGAGAACTTATCCCAGCGTCTGAAACTGAAGTGCAGGAAAATGAAACAAACAAGATAAAGGAAAAGTGTCGGCAGTGGTTTGGTTTTGCGGCAACAAGTGTCGGACAAACGACTGCGCGCTGCAAAGTTTGATTCAGGAACTTATTCCATTGTCTGAAACTGAAGTGCAGGAAAATGAAACAAACAAGATAAACGAAAAGTGTCGGCAGTGGTTTGGTTTTGCGGCAACAAGTGTCGGACAAACGACTGCGCGCTGCAAAGTTTGATTTAGGAACTTATTCCATTGTCTGAAACTGAAGTGCAGGAAAATGAAACAAACAAGATAAACGAAAAGTGTCGGCAGTGGTTTGGTTTTGCGGCAACAAGTGTCGGACAAACGACTGCGCGCTGCAAAGTCTCTTTTAGGAACTTATTTCATTGTCTGAAGCTGAAGTGCAGGAATGCAACGGCCAAGAAAAAAGAAGATTTTCGGCAGTGGTTTGGTTTTGCGGCAACAGGCGTGGGACAAACGACTGTGCGCTGCAAAGTTTGATTTGAGAACTTATCCCAGCGTCTGAAACTGGATTGTGGAAAATGCAACGAACAAGAAAAATGAAAAATGTCGGGAGAGGTTTGGTTTTGCGGCAACAGACGTGGGACAAACGACTGCACGCTGCAAAGTTTGTTTTAGGAACTTATTCCATTGTCTGAAATCGAAGTGCAGGAATGCAACGGACAAGAAAAAAGAAAATCTTTGGCAGTGGTTTGGTTTTGCAGCAACAGGCGTGGGACAAACGACTGCGCGCTGCAAAGTTTGTTTTAAAAACGTATTCCATTGTCTGAAACTGAAGTGCAGGAATGCAACGGACAAGAAAAAATTAAAGTGTCGGCAGTGGTTTGGTTTTGCGGCAACAGGCGTGAGACAAACGACTGCACGCTGCAAAGTTTGATTTAGGAACTTATTCCATTGTCTGAAACTGAAGTGCAGGAATGCAACGGACAAGAAAAAAGAAAATTTTTGGCAGTGGTTTGGTTTTGCAGCAACAGGCGTGGGACAAACCACTGTGCGCTGCAAAGTTTGATTTAGGAACTTATTCCATTGTCTGAAACTGAAGTGCAGGAATGCAACGGACAAGAAAAACAAAAAGTGTCGGCAGCGGTTTGGTTTTGCGGCAACAAGTGTCGGACAAACGACTGCACGCTGCAAAGTTTTTATGAGAACTTATTCCAGCGTCTGAAATTGAAGTGTGGAAAATGCAACAAACAAGAAAAACGAAAAGTGTCAGCAGTGGTTTGGTTTTGCGGCAACAGGCGTGGGACAAACGACTGCATGCTGCAAAGTTTGTTTTAGGAACTTATTCCATTGTCTGAAACTGAAGTGCAGGAAAATGAAACAAACAAGATAAACGAAAAGTGTCGGCAGTGGTTTGGTTTTGCGGCAACAAGTGTCGGACAAACGACTGCGCGCTGCAAAGTTTGATTTAGGAACTTATTCCATTGTCTGAAACTGAAGTGCAGGAATGCAACGGACAAGAAAAAAGAAAAATTTTGGCAGTGGTTTGGTTTTGCAGCAACAGGCGTGGGACAAACGACTGCGCGCTGCAAAGTTTGTTTTAGGAACTTATACCATTGTCTAAAACTGAAGTGCAGGAAATGCAAGGAACAAGAAAAAGAAAAGTGCCGGCCGGCAGTGGTTTGGTTTTGTGGCAACAGGCGTTGGACAAACCACTGTGCGCTGCAAAGTTTGATTTAGGAACTTATTCCATTGTCTGAAACTGAAGTGCAGGAATGCAACGGACAAGAAAAACAAAAAGTGTCGGCAGCGGTTTGGTTTTGCGGCAACAAGTGTCGGACAAACGACTGCGCGCTGCAAAGTTTGATTTAGGAACTTATTCCATTGTCTGAAACTGAAGTGCAGGAATGCAACGGACAAGAAAAAAGAACATTTTTGGCAGTGGTTTGGTTTTGCAGCAACAGGCGTGGGACAAACGACTGCACGCTGCAAAGTTTGTTATGAGAACTTATTCCAGCGTCTGAAACTGAAGTGTGGAAAATGCAACAAACAAGAAAAACGAAAAGTGTCAGCAGTGGTTTGGTTTTGCGGCAACAGGCGTGGGACAAACGACTGCATGCTGCAAAGTTTGTTTTAAGAACTTATTCCAGCATCTGAAACTGAAGTGCAGGAGTTCAACGGACAAGAAAAACGAACATTTTCGGCAGTGGTTTGGTTTTGCGGCAACGGGCGTGGGACAAACGACTGCATGCTGCAAAGTTTGTTTTAAGAACTTATTCCAGCGTCTAAAACTGAAGTGCAGGAGTTCAACGGACAAAAAAAACAAACATTTTCGGCAGTGGTTTGGTTTTGCGGCAACAGGCATGGGACAAACGACTGCACGCTGCAAAGTCTGTTTTAGGAACTTATTCCATTGTCTGAAACTGAAGTGTTGAAAATGCAATGAACAAGAAAAACGAAAAGTGTCGGCAGCGGTTTGGTTTTGCGGCAACAAGTGTCGGACAAACGACTGCGCGCTGCAAAGTTTGATTCAGGAACTTATTCCATTGTCTGAAACTGAAGTGCAGGAAAATGAAACAAACAAGATAAACGAAAAGTGTTGGCAGCGGTTTGGTTTTGCGGCAACAAGTGTCGGACAAACGACTGCGCGCTGCAAAGTTTGATTCAGGAACTTATTCCATTGTCTGAAACTGAAGTGCAGGAAAATGAAACAAACAAGATAAACGAAAAGTGTCGGCAGTGGTTTGGTTTTGCGGCAACAAGTGTCGGACAAACGACTGCGCGCTGCAAAGTTTGATTTAGGAACTTATTCCATTGTCTGAAACTGAAGTGCAGGAATGCAACGGACAAGAAAAACAAAAAGTGTCGGCAGCTGTTTGGTTTTGCGGCAACAAGTGTCGGACAAACGACTGCGCGCTGCAAAGTTTGATTTAGGAACTTATTCCATTGTCTGAAACTGAAGTGCAGGAAAATGAAACAAACAAGATAAACGAAAAGTGGTTTGGTTTTGCGGCAACAAGTGTCGGACAAACGACTGCGCGCTGCAAAGTTTGTTTTAGGAACTTATTCCATTGTCTGAAACTGAAGTGCAGGAATGCAACGGACAAGAAAAAATATAATTTTCGGCAGTGGTTTGGTTTTGCGGCAACAGACGTGGGTCAAACGACTGCACGCTGCAAAGTTTGTTTTAGGAACTTATTCCATTGTCTGAAACTGAAGTGCAGGAAAATGAAACAAACAAGATAAACGAAAAGTGTCGGCAGTGGTTTGGTTTTGCGGCAACAAGTGTCGGACAAACGACTGCGCGCTGCAAAGTTTGATTTAGGAACTTATTCCATCGTCTGAAACTGAAGTGCAGGAATGCAACGGACAAGAAAAAAGAACATTTTCGGCAGTGGTTTGGTTTTGCAGCAACAGGCGTGGGACAAACGACTGCGCGCTGCAAAGTTTGTTTTAAAACGTATTCCATTGTCTGAAACTGAAGTGCAGGAATGCAACGGACAAGAAAAAATTAAAGTGTCGGCAGTGGTTTGGTTTTGCGGCAACAGGCGTGGGACAAACGACTGCACGCTGCAAAGTCTGTTTTAGGAACTTATTTCATTGTCTGAAGCTGAAGTGCAGGAATGCAACGGCCAAGAAAAAAGAACATTTTCGGCAGTGGTTTGGTTTTGCGGCAACAGGCGTGGGACAAACGACTGTGCGCTGCAAAGTTTGTTTTAGGAACTTATTCCAGCATCTGAAACTGAAGTGCAGGAAAATGAAACAAACAAGATAAACGAAAAGTGTCGGCAGTGGTTTGGTTTTGCGGCAACAAGTGTCGGACAAACGACTGCGCGCTGCAAAGTTTGATTTAGCAACTTATTCCAGCATCTGAAACTGAAGTGCAGGAAAATGAAACAAACAAGATAAACGAAAAGTGTCGGCAGTGGTTTGGTTTTGCGGCAACAAGTGTCGGACAAACGACTGCGCGCTGCAAAGTTTGATTTAGCAACTTATTCCATTGTCTGAAACCGAAGTGCAGGAATGCAACGGACAAGAAAAAAGAAAATTTTTGGCAGTGGTTTGGTTTTGCAGCAACAGGCATGGGACAAACGACTGCGTGCTAAAAAGTTTGTTTTAGGAACTTATACCATTGTCTAAAACTGAAGTGCAGGAAATGCAAGGAACAAGAAAAAGAAAAGTGCCGGCAGTGGTTTGGTTTTGTGGCAACAGGCGTTGGACAAACCACTGCGCGCTGCAAAGTTTGATTTGAGAACTTATCCCAGCGTCTGAAACTGGATTGTGGAAAATGCAACGAACAAGAAAAATGAAAAATGTCGGCAGAGGTTTGGTTTTGCGGCAACAGACGTGGGACAAACGACTGCACGCTGCAAAGTTTGTTTTAGGAACTTATTCCATTGTCTGAAACTGAAGTGCAGGAATGCAACGGAGAAGAAAAACAAAAAGTGTCGGCAGCGGTTTGGTTTTGCGGCAACAGGCGTGGGACAAACGACTGCGCGCTGCAAAGTTTGTTTTGAGAACTTATCCCAGCGTCTGAAACTGGATTGCGGAAAATGCAACGAACAAGAAAAATGAAAAGTGTCGGCAGTGGTTTGGTTTTGCGGCAACAGGCGTGGGACAAACCACTGTGCGCTGCAAAGTTTGATTTAGGAACTTATTCCATTGTCTGAAACTGAAGTGCAGGAATGCAACGGACAAGAAAAACAAAAAGTGTCGGCAGCGGTTTGGTTTTGCGGCAACAAGTGTCGGACAAACGACTGCGCGCTGCAAAGTTTGATTTAGGAACTTATTCCATTGTCTGAAACTGAAGTGCAGGAAAATGAAACAAACAAGATAAACGAAAAGTGTCGGCAGTGGTTTGGTTTTGCGGCAACAAGTGTCGGACAAACGACTGCGCGCTGCAAAGTTTGATTTAGGAACTTATTCCATTGTCTGAAACTGAAGTGCAGGAAAATGAAACAAACAAGATAAACGAAAAGTGTCGGCAGTGGTTTGGTTTTGCGGCAACAAGTGTCGGACAAACGACTGCGCGCTGCAAAGTTTGATTTAGGAACTTATTCCATTGTCTGAAACTGAAGTGCAGGAATGCAACGGACAAGAAAAAAAAAATTTTTGGCAGTGGTTTGGTTTTGCAGCAACAGGCGTGGGACAAACCACTGCACGCTGCAAAGTTTGTTTTAGGAACTTATACCATTGTCTAAAACTGAAGTGCAGGAAATGCAAGGAACAAGAAAAAGAAAAGTGCCGGCCGGCAGTGGTTTGGTTTTGTGGCAACAGGCGTTGGACAAACCACTGTGCGCTGCAAAGTTTGATTTAGGAACTTATTCCATTGTCTGAAACTGAAGTGCAGGAATGCAACGGACAAGAAAAACAAAAAGTGTCGGCAGCGGTTTGGTTTTGCGGCAACAAGTGTCGGACAAACGACTGCGCGCTGCAAAGTTTGATTTAGGAAATTATTCCATTGTCTGAAACTGAAGTGCAGGAAAATGAAACAAACAAGATAAACGAAAAGTGTCGGCAGTGGTTTGGTTTTGCGGCAACAAGTGTCGGACAAACGACTGCGCGCTGCAAAGTTTGATTTAGGAACTTATTCCATTGTCTGAAACTGAAGTGCAGGAATGCAACGGACAAGAAAAAAGAACATTTTTGGCAGTGGTTTGGTTTTGCAGCAACAGGCGTGGGACAAACGACTGCACGCTGCAAAGTTTGTTTTAGGAACTTATACCATTGTCTAAAACTGAAGTGCAGGAAATGCAAGGAACAAGAAAAAGAAAAGTGCCGGCCGGCAGTGGTTTGGTTTTGTGGCAACAGGCGTTGGACAAACCACTGTGCGCTGCAAAGTTTGATTTAGGAACTTATTCCATTGTCTGAAACTGAAGTGCAGGAATGCAACGGACAAGAAAAACAAAAAGTGTCGGCAGCGGTTTGGTTTTGCGGCAACAAGTGTCGGACAAACGACTGCGCGCTGCAAAGTTTGATTTAGGAAATTATTCCATTGTCTGAAACTGAAGTGCAGGAAAATGAAACAAACAAGATAAACGAAAAGTGTCGGCAGTGGTTTGGTTTTGCGGCAACAAGTGTCGGACAAACGACTGCGCGCTGCAAAGTTTGATTTAGGAACTTATTCCATTGTCTGAAACTGAAGTGCAGGAATGCAACGGACAAGAAAAAAGAACATTTTTGGCAGTGGTTTGGTTTTGCAGCAACAGGCGTGGGACAAACGACTGCACGCTGCAAAGTTTGTTATGAGAACTTATTCCAGCGTCTGAAACTGAAGTGTGGAAAATGCAACAAACAAGAAAAACGAAAAGTGTCAGCAGTGGTTTGGTTTTGCGGCAACAGGCGTGGGACAAATGACTGCATGCTGCAAAGTTTGTTTTAAGAACTTATTCCAGCGTCTAAAACTGAAGTGCAGGAGTTCAACGGACAAGATAAACAAACATTTTCGGCAGTGGTTTGGTTTTGCGGCAACAGGCGTGGGACAAACGACTGCACGCTGCAAAGTCTGTTTTAGGAACTTATTCCATTGTCTGAAACTGAAGTGTTGAAAATGCAATGAACAAGAAAAACGAAAAGTGTCGGCAGCGGTTTGGTTTTGCGGCAACAAGTTTTCGGACAAACGACTGCGCGCTGCAAAGTTTGATTTAGGAACTTATTCCATTGTCTGAAACTGGGAAAAGAGGACGTATGGTCAGTCGAGTTTATTTCCTTTTAATCACAAAAGAAAACGACTGCGCGCTGCAAAGTTTGTTTTAGGAACTTATACCATTGTCTAAAACTGAAGTGCAGGAAATGCAAGGAACAAGAAAAAGAAAAGTGCCGGCCGGCAGTGGTTTGGTTTTGCGGCAACAAGTGTCGGACAAACGACTGCGCGCTGCAAAGTTTGATTTAGGAACTTATTCCATTGTCTGAAACTGAAGTGCAGGAAAATGAAACAAACAAGATAAACGAAGTGTCGGCAGTGGTTTGGTTTTGCGGCAACAAGTGTCGGACAAACGACTGCGCGCTGCAAAGTTTGATTCAGGAACTTATTCCATTGTCTGAAACTGAAGTGCAGGAAAATGAAACAAACAAGATAAATGAAAAGTGTCGGCAGTGGTTTGGTTTTGCGGCAACAAGTGTCGGACAAACGACTGCGCGCTGCAAAGTTTGATTTAGGAACTTATTCCATTGTCTGAAACTGAAGTGCAGGAATGCAACGGACAAGAAAAAAGAAATTTTTTGGCAGTGGTTTGGTTTTGCAGCAACAGGCGTGGGACAAACGACTGTGCGCTGCAAAGTTTGTTTTAGGAACTTATACCATTGTCTAAAACTGAAGTGCAGGAAATGCAAGGAACAAGAAAAAGAAAAGTGCCGGCCGGCAGTGGTTTGGTTTTGTGGCAACAGGCGTTGGACAAACCACTGTGCGCTGCAAAGTTTGATTTAGGAACTTATTCCATTGTCTGAAACTGAAGTGCAGGAATGCAACGGACAAGAAAAACAAAAAGTGTCGGCAGCGGTTTGGTTTTGCGGCAACAAGTGTCGGACAAACGACTGCGCGCTGCAAAGTTTGATTTAGGAACTTATTCCATTGTCTGAAACTGAAGTGCAGGAAAATGAAACAAACAAGATAAACGAAAAGTGTCGGCAGTGGTTTGGTTTTGCGGCAACAAGTGTCGGACAAACGACTGCGCGCTGCAAAGTTTGATTTAGGAACTTATTCCATCGTCTGAAACTGAAGTGCAGGAGTTCAACGGACAAGAAAAACAAACATTTTCGGCAGTGGTTTGGTTTTGCGGCAACAGGCGTGGGACAAACGACTGCACGCTGCAAAGTCTGTTTTAGGAACTTATTCCATTGTCTGAAACTGAAGTGTTGAAAATGCAATGAACAAGAAAAACGAAAAGTGTCGGCAGCGGTTTGGTTTTTGCGGCAACAGGCGTGGGACAAACGACTGCACGCTGCAAAGTTTGTTTTGAGAACTTATCCCAGCGTCTGAAAATGGATTGCGGAAAATGCAACGAACAAGAAAAATGAAAAGTGTCGGCAGCGGTTTGGTTTTGCGGCAACAGGCGTGGGACAAACGACGGCGCGCTGCAAAGTTTGTTTTGAGAACTTATTCCAGCGTCTGAAACTGAAGTGCAGGAAAATGAAACAAACAAGATAAATGAAAAGTGTCGGCAGCGGTTTGGTTTTGCGGCAACAAGTTTTCGGACAAACGACTGCGCGCTGCAAAGTTTGATTTAGGAACTTATTCCATTGTCTGAAACTGAAGTGCAGGAAAATGAAACAAACAAGATAAACGAAAAGTGTCGGCAGTGGTTTGGTTTTGCGGCAACAAGTGTCGGACAAACGACTGCGCGCTGCAAAGTCTCTTTTAGGAACTTATTTCATTGTCTGAAGCTGAAGTGCAGGAATACAACGGCCAAGAAAAAAGAAAATTTTCGGCAGTGGTTTGGTTTTGCGGCAACAGGCGTGGGACAAACGACTGTGCGCTGCAAAGTTTGATTTAGGAACTTATTCCAGCATCTGAAACTGAAGTGCAGGAAAATGAAACAAACAAGAAAAACGAAAAGTGTCGGCAGTGGTTTGGTTTTGCGGCAACAAGTGTCGGACAAACGACTGCGCGCTGCAAAGTTTGATTTAGGAACTTATTCCATTGTCTGAAACTGAAGTGCAGGAAAATGAAACAAACAAGATAAACGAAAAGTGGTTTGGTTTTGCGGCAACAAGTGTCGGACAAACGACTGCGCGCTGCAAAGTTTGTTTTAGGAACTTATTCCATTGTCTGAAACTGAAGTGCAGGAATGCAACGGACAAGAAAAAATATAATTTTCGGCAGTGGTTTGGTTTTGCGGCAACAGACGTGGGTCAAACGACTGCACGCTGCAAAGTTTGTTTTAGGAACTTATTCCATTGTCTGAAACTGAAGTGCAGGAAAATGAAACAAACAAGATAAACGAAAAGTGTCGGCAGTGGTTTGGTTTTGCGGCAACAAGTGTCGGACAAACGACTGCGCGCTGCAAAGTTTGATTTAGGAACTTATTCAATCGTCTGAAACTGAAGTGCAGGAATGCAACGGACAAGAAAAAAGAACATTTTCGGCAGTGGTTTGGTTTTGCAGCAACAGGCGTGGGACAAACGACTGCGCGCTGCAAAGTTTGTTTTAAAACGTATTCCATTGTCTGAAACTGAAGTGCAGGAATGCAACGGACAAGAAAAAATTAAAGTGTCGGCAGTGGTTTGGTTTTGCGGCAACAGGCGTGGGACAAACGACTGCACGCTGCAAAGTCTGTTTTAGGAACTTATTTCATTGTCTGAAGCTGAAGTGCAGGAATGCAACGGCCAAGAAAAAAAAACATTTTCGGCAGTGGTTTGGTTTTGCGGCAACAGGCGTGGGACAAACGACTGTGCGCTGCAAAGTTTGTTTTAGGAACTTATTCCAGCATCTGAAACTGAAGTGCAGGAAAATGAAACAAACAAGATAAACGAAAAGTGTCGGCAGTGGTTTGGTTTTGCGGCAACAAGTGTCGGACAAACGACTGCGCGCTGCAAAGTTTGATTTAGCAACTTATTCCATTGTCTGAAACCGAAGTGCAGGAATGCAAAGGACAAGAAAAAAGAAAATTTTTGGCAGTGGTTTGGTTTTGCAGCAACAGGCATGGGACAAACGACTGCGTGCTAAAAAGTTTGTTTTAGGAACTTATACCATTGTCTAAAACTGAAGTGCAGGAAATGCAAGGAACAAGAAAAAGAAAAGTGCCGGCAGTGGTTTGGTTTTGTGGCAACAGGCGTTGGACAAACCACTGCGCGCTGCAAAGTTTGATTTGAGAACTTATCCCAGCGTCTGAAACTGGATTGTGGAAAATGCAACGAACAAGAAAAATGAAAAATGTCGGCAGAGGTTTGGTTTTGCGGCAACAGACGTGGGACAAACGACTGCACGCTGCAAAGTTTGTTTTAGGAACTTATTCCATTGTCTGAAACTGAAGTGCAGGAATGCAACGGAGAAGAAAAACAAAAAGTGTCGGCAGCGGTTTGGTTTTGCGGCAACAGGCGTGGGACAAACGACTGCGCGCTGCAAAGTTTGTTTTGAGAACTTATCCCAGCGTCTGAAACTGGATTGCGGAAAATGCAACGAACAAGAAAAATGAAAAGTGTCGGCAGTGGTTTGGTTTTGCGGCAACAGGCGTGGGACAAACCACTGTGCGCTGCAAAGTTTGATT
The DNA here is from genome assembly GCF_033978685.3 of Nerophis lumbriciformis. Taxonomy (NCBI): domain Eukaryota; kingdom Metazoa; phylum Chordata; class Actinopteri; order Syngnathiformes; family Syngnathidae; genus Nerophis; species Nerophis lumbriciformis. The sequence goes on from NC_084554.2 coordinate 51,691,448, forward strand.
TAGGAACTTATTCCATTGTCTGAAACTGAAGTGCAGGAATGCAACGGACAAGAAAAACCTAAAGTGTCGGCAGTGGTTTGGTTTTGCAGGAACAGACGTGGGACAAACGACTGCGCGCTGCAAAGTTTGTTATGAGAACTTATTCCAGCGTCTGAAACTGAAGTGCGGAAAATGCAACGAACAAGAAAAATGAAAAGTGTCGGCAGTGGTTTGGTTTTGCGGCAACAGGCGTGGGACAAACGACTGCACTCTGCAAAGTTTGTTTTCGGAACTTATTCGAGAGTCTGAAACTGAAGTGCGGAAAATGCAACGAACAAGAAAAAAGAGTGTGAGAGTCCAGTCCATAGTGGATCTAACATAATAGTGTGAGAGTCCAGTCCATAGTGGATCTAGCATAATAGTGAGAGTCCAGTCCATAGTGGATCTAACATAATAGTGAGAGTCCAGTCCATAGTGGATCTAACATAATAGTGAGAGTCCAGTCCATAGTAGATGTAGCATAATAGTGTGAGAGTCCAGTCCATAGTGGATCTAACATAATAGTGAGAGTCCAGTCCTTAGTGGATCTAACATAATAGTGAGAGTCCAGTCCATAGTGGATCTAACATAATAGTGAGAGTCCAGTCCATAGTAGATGTAGCATAATAGTGTGAGAGTCCAGTCCATAGTGGATCTAACATAATAGTGAGAGTCCAGTCCATAGTGGATCTAACATAATAGTGAGAGTCCAGTCCATAGTAGATGTAGCATAATAGTGTGAGAGTCCAGTCCATAGTGGATCTAACATAATAGTGAGAGTCCAGTCCATAGTGGATCTAACATAATAGTGAGAGTCCAGTCCATAGTGGATCTAACATAATAGTGAGAGTCCAGTCCATAGTGGATCTAACATAATAGTGTGAGAGTCCAGTCCATAGTGGATCTAGCATAATAGTGTGAGAGTCCAGTCAATAGTGGATCTAACATAATAGTGAGAGTCCAGTCCATAGTGGATCTAACATAATAGTGAGAGTCCAGTCCATAGTGGATCTAACATAATAGTGAGAGTCCAGTCCATAGTGGATCTAACATAATAGTGAGAGTCCAGTCCATAGTGGATCTAACATAATAGAGAGAGTTCAGTCCATAGTGGATCTAACATAATAGTGAGAGTCCAGTCCATAGTGGATCTAACATAATAGTGTGAGAGTCCAGTTCATAGTGGATCTAACATAATAGTGTGAGAGTCCAGTCCATAGTGGATCAAACATAATAGAGAGAGTCCAGTCCATAGTGGATCTAACATAATAGTGAGAGTCCAGTCCATAGTGGATCAAACATAATAGAGAGAGTCCAGTCCATAGTGGATCTAACATAATAGTGTGAGAGTCCAGTCCATAGTGGATCTAACATAATAGTGTGACGGTCCAGTCCATAGTGGATCTAACATAATAGTGAGAGTCCAGTCCATAGTGGATCTAACATAATAGTGTGAGAGTCCAGTCCATAGTGGATCTAACATAATAGTGTGACAGTCCAGTCCATAGTGGATCTAACATAATAGTGAGAGTCCAGTCCATAGTGGATCTAACATAATAGAGAGAGTCCAGTCCATAGTGGATCTAACATAATAGTGAGAGAGTCCAGTCCATAGTGGATCTAACATAATAGTGTGAGAGTCCCGTCTATAGTGGATCTAGCATAATAATTTGAGATTCCAGTCCATAGTGGATCCAACATAATAGTGAGAGTCCAGTCCATAGTGGATCTAACATAATAGTGAGAGAGTCCAGTCCATAGTGGATCTAACATAATAGTGAGAGTCCAGTCCATAGTGGATCTAACATAATAGTGTGAGAGTCCAGTCTATAGTGGATCTAGCATAATAATTTGAGATTCCAGTCCATAGTGGATCTAACATAATAGTGAGAGTCCAGTCCATAGTGGATCTAACATAATAGTGTGACGGTCCAGTCCATAGTGGATCTAACATAATAGTGAGAGTCCAGTCCATAGTGGATCTAACATAATAGTGTGAGAGTCCAGTCCATAGTGGATCTAACATAATAGTGTGAGAGTCCAGTCCATAGTGGATCTAGCATAATAGTGAGAGTCCAGTCCATAGTGGATCTAACATAATAGTGTGAGAGTCCAGTCCATAGTGGATCTAACATAATAGTGTGAGAGTCCAGTCCATCGTGGATCTAACATAATAGAGAGAGTCCAGTCCATAGTGGACAATCATGCATTACATACTATACATTACCTTTTGCACTATATTTATTTATATTATTATGTGTTGTCTACCTTGCACTTTATTTTTATTAAATGTAATTGCCTGAAATAAATGAATAAATGAGAATAATGCAATCCGAAACTTGTTTCGAATGATCTCCGTCATTTGTATTCATTGGTTTCTTTCAAAAGTCGGGGTGAAAATCGGACTTGGTCATCATTTTTACCGGCCTGATGCCGGTGGACCGGCGTCCTGGTGTCCACGCTCTGAGATCTGTCAATCTCAGTCGGGGTTCACCGTGTTCGCAGTCGTAAGAAAACTGCACGGTTCAGCCGGCTGTGGCCCGACCTCGGGGGATGAGGTTCAGGGGCAGTGTCCCACCGGAGCGCCTTCTGACAGACTCGGAACATCAGGACAGATTTGGGGAAGGCAGCACTCTCCACAAGTCCTTACTCACAGCTACTTCAGCAAACGTGCACTCCAGTTTGGCCTTTTTGGAGATGCAGTATCAGTTATGTTCCACCAAACATCTGACCAGGGTGTCCCCGATCCCCGGGAAATCTCCCCGGCCTCTCAACTTAGTCCGTGGTCCGCAACTTCCCCGCACATTTTGGCCTCCTTTTCAGCCTTCAAATGAGTCCCCGAGTCTTTGTTTCCTGCGTGGACAAAGCAACGTGTGACAACATATTATTGGCTCTTCCACTGACCAATCAGAGGCCGGGTCTTTCTGAAAGATTGAACATTTGACCCAACCAAGGTCACGGATGAAAATGACTGCATTGTTCTCAGTCGACAATCGAGGGCAATGAATGACTCTTCCTTCTCCTCGGACTCCATCAGACCCCCCAAAAAATGTCCATCTGGTCCAGACAAACATGTCATGGCCCAGCGAGTCTTGGGGGCCAGTCCAAGGAATAATAGTCCAGGTGGCTCTTTGGGTTGAAAAGAGAGAGTTGCGTACCTAATTAAAACTGTAGGATGCGTAGTTCTGGTTTGAATATTACAAGACGCAGTGAGTCCACATTCCTACGGTCCCGAGCAGGCACAAGTAGGCCCGGTGGTCCATAAGTCAAATAACTGTGCGTTGTTACGGATTGCAAGAGTGGTCTCTCTTCTGCATCGTGTTGTTTGTACTAGGTGCACATATAAAGAACTGGAACCACTGTGAAAAATAATCAGTTTTTCCTCCTTTTGCTGCGCCGTATTTTTGGCCCACAGGACCTTCCGTAGCTTCCACATATTTCCTTTGTGTCTATTTACGCAAACGAGAGAGAGACGTGTCTTCCACCGAAGAGAAAAGTGTTGGCAGCGGTTGGGTTTTGCGGCAACAGGCGTGGGACGAACGACCGCGCGCTGCAAAGTTTGTTTTAAAAACGTATTCCAGTGTCTGAAACTGAAGTGCAGGAAATGCAACGAAGAAGAAAAACAAAAAGTGTCGGCAGCGGTTGGGTTTTGCGGAAACAGGCGTGGGACTAAATCTAAATTTGGCCCCTGAGTCAAAATAATAGCCCAGGCCTGGTATAAGTAATGCTGTCAAAGTCAAAACGATAAATTTTCAAACCAAGATTAAACTCACTTTTGAAATGAGATTAATGATGATTAATCACAAGTATTACCAAGAGCATAAACTCACTTCAATTACTTTAACAATTTCAAATAGGTTAAAAAAAGACCCCAAAACTTGGTCACAAATGCCACTTTATTGTTAAAATCCATTGAAGGTAAAGGAGCAAAAATAATATTTTTTGTGATTAACTGCCTGAGTTAACTTGTTATTTTTGACATCCTTAGTTCTTATATTACATTTTCTTTGTCACCCACGACACAAAGCTAACATGGTTGTTTTGTTCAGCTAGCTTAGCATATATTGACGTACGCTGGTTTGTCCCGCGCCTGTTGCCGCAAAACCAAACCGCTGGCGACACTTTCCGTTTTTCTTGTTCGTTGCATTTCCCGCACTTCAGTTTCAGACGCTGGAATAAGTTCAGAAAACTAACTTCAGTAACTTCAGTATTTATGTTATTCACATGTAAATAATGTTGTATAATATACTGTATTTATGTTATTCACATGTGAATAATGCTGTATAATAGACTGTATTTATGTTATTCACATGTGAATAATGCTGTATAATAGACTGTATTTATGTTATTCACATGTGAATAATGTTGTACAATAGACTGTATTTATATTATTCGCATGTGAATAATGCTTAATAATAGACTGTATTTATGTTATTCACATGTAAATAATGCTATATAATAGACTATATTTATGTTATTCACATGTGAATAATGTTGTATAATAGCCTGTATTTATGTTATTCACATGTGAATAATGCTGTATAATAGACTGTGTTTATGTTATTCACATGTGAATAATGCTTAATAATAGACTGCATTTATGTTATTCACATGTGAATAATGCTTAATAATTGACTGTATTTATGTTTTTCGCATGTGAATAATGCTGTATAATAGACTGTTTTTATATTATTCACAACTGAATAATACGGAGCCTCTAAAGGGACATGGGGGAAAACATTTTTTTTATAATTTTTATTTTTTATTTTTATTTTTTTTAGACATGTTTCTCGTGCGCACAAGATGCACGTCTAAAAAAAAAAAAAATACAACTTTTTTTTTCCTTTTAGATATGTATGTCGTGCGCAGTAGATACATGTCTAAACATTTTTTTTTTAAATGTATAATTATTTTATTTTAATTTTTTTTTTGACTTTATAAAACGTTTCTTGTGCGCACAAGATACATGTCTAAAAAAATAAAACAAAAAAATATATATATAATTGTTTCCCCCGTCCATGTCCCTTTAAGGGCTCTGTAGAATAATGCTTTATAATAGACGGTATTTATGTTATTCACATGTGAATAATGCTGTATAATAGACTGTATTTATGTTATACACATGTGAATAATGCTGTATAATAGACTGTATTTATGTTATTCACATGTGAATAATGCTGTATAATCGACTGTATTTATGTTATTCACATGTGAATAATTCTGTATAATAGACTGTATTTATGTTATTCACATGTGAATAATGCTGTATAATAGACTGTATTTATGTTATTCACATGTGAATAATGCTTAATAATTGACTGTATTTATGTTTTTCGCATGTGAATAATGCTGTATAATATACTGTATTTATGTTATTCACATGTGAATAATGCTGTATAATAGACTGTATTTATGTTATTTGCATGTGAATAATGCTGTATAATAGACTGTATTTATGTTTTTCACATGTGAATAATGCTGTATAATAGACTGTATTTATATTATTCACATGTGAATAATGCTGCATAATAGTCATTATTTATGTTATTCACAAGTGAATAATGATGTATAATAGACTGTATATGTTATTCACATGTAAATAATGCTGTATAATAGACTGTATTTATGTTATTCACTTGTGAATAATGCTGTATAATATACTGTATTTATGTTATTCACATGTGAATAATGCTGCATAATAGACATTATTTATATTATTCACATCTGAATAATACGGAGCCCCTAAAGGGACATGGGGGAAACACATTTTTTATTTTTTATTTTTTTTTAGACATGTATCTCGTGCGCACAAGATACATGTCTAAAAAAAATAATAATACAAAAAAAATACATTTTATATAATTTTTTTAGACATGTATCTTGTGCGCACGAGATACATGTCTAAAAAAATAAAATAAAAAAAAATATATAATTTTTTTCCCCCTCCATGTCCCTTTAGGGGCTCCGTAGAATAATGCTGTATAATAGACGGTATTTATGTTATTCACATGTGAATAATGCTGTATAATAGACTGCATTTATGTTATTCATATGTGAATAATGCTGTATAAGAGACTGTATTTATGTTATTCATATGTGAATAATGCTGTATAATAGACTGTATTTATGTTGTTCATATATAAATAATTCTGTATAATAGACTGTATTTATGTTGTTCACATGTGAATAATGCTGTGTAATGCACTGTATTTATGTTATTCACATGTGAATAATGCTGTATAATAGACTGTATTTATATTATTCACATGTGAACAATTGCTCTATAATAGACTGTATTTATGATATTCACAATGAAATAATGTTGTATAATAGACTGTATTTATGTTATTCACATGTGAATAATGCTGTATAATAGACTGTATTTATGTGATTTACATGTGAATAATGCTGTATAATGGACTGTATTTATGTTATTCACATGTGAATAACGCTGTATAATAGACTGTATTTATATTATTCACATGTGAATAATGCTTAATAATTGACTGTATTTATGTTATTCGCTTGTGAATAATGCTGTATAATAGCCTGTATTTATGTTATTCACATGTGAATAATGCTTAATAATAGACTGTATTTATGTTATTCGCATGTGAATAATGCTGTATAGTAGACTGTATTTATGTTATTCACATGTGAATAATGCTGTATAATAGACTGTATTTATGTTATTCACATGTGAATAATGCTGTATAATAGACTGTATTTATGTTATTCACATGTAAAAAATACCTAAGTGTTTATTGTCTATTGTGAGCGAACTGCGGTGCTGAATTTCCCTCAGGGATCAATAAAGTACTTTCTATTCTATTCTATTCTATTTTTCATGAATATGTATGCCTATTACGCTACTGTGTTTATTAATTTTGGTCATTAAGGCGGTCCTTGGTGCAAAGCACTGGTCTATCGGCCCTGCTTGGCCCCGTGCAGGTACGGCAGGAGCACCTGACCCGTGTGGAAGGTCCGCTCATAAACTTGCATTTTGAAAGAAGTGATTGTATTTACTCTCCACGCCGCACATTCCCTATCCAATCAAAGTGCCGCCCCGCCGCTCCGTGATTCATTTGTGAGATGGCGAAGGTTGAGGAACACCTCCAGGAGAGCCTCGCCCCCGCTGCTTGAAGCGATTGACTTCATAGCTCCCATCCGAGGCCAGAGATTCTTCTAATTAGACGACACCTTCAATTGTCTCGTCACCCCCTCTGACCGACACATTCGCCGCCGCTAATTGAATGAGCCGGAGGGGGGGGGGGGGCAGACAATCGCGGTCCCTCGTAAATCTTCCATAAACGTTATTTGTGGGGGGAAAAAATTGCCATTGTCATGCTGTTAAATTCCTCCGGCCTGCCGTCGCCGATTAAAAGGACGGTCAGCTGGACGCCCGGGTCCTACTGGGTAATGGTCAGTGGCCGGGGCCGTTGACCCCCGCTGCTGTCAGTAATTAACACATTCTCTTGTTTGGAGTCACCATGCACATGCACGGACAACTGCAAGTGTGGGGGGGATGGCTGGTCAGACCAATGTGGTCTGTCAATGATGCAAGGCAAGACCGCACTGCTCACCCTTTAGAGCACAGCTGTAACTTCATGCCACTAAACCTGTCAGAAAGAATGTCAACAATTATCGATATTGACCGATATATTGATAATATTCAAACAATTACTGCATAACAAAAAAGCATTTCCATAGTTAAATAAGAATAACAAAGCAAATAAAATCCGATTTTTCGTTTTTTTTTTTTTTTTGCGGGGTGGGGAAAAAAAATCCGTATTATTTTTTTCCCCCCAAAAAATTATTTTTTATTTTTTTATTTTTATTTTATTTTTTTATTAGTTTTTTTTGGGGGGAAAAAAATAATACGGATTTTTTTCCCCCCCAAAAAATAAAATATAAAAATAATGAAATAAATAAAAAATCTAAAAAATTCGATCCCCCCCCAAAAAAAATAAAAATAATGAAATGAAAATAAAAACTAATAAAAAAATAAAATTAAAATAAAAAAATAAAATGTCCCCCCCCAAAAAATAAAAAATAAAATAAAAACGAATAAAATTTAAAAAAAAATAAAAACAATACGATCCCCCCCAAGAAACAACAATTAAAAATTTAAATAAAAACAAATCAAATTTAAAAAAAATTAAAAAAATTAAAAAATATAATTCACCCCCCCCCAGAAAAAATATATATAATAATAAAAGAAAAGAAAAACGAAAAAATCCGATTTTGGCCACTTTGGCCTTCAGTGTAAACGTAGTGCTTGGAAAAAAAAACATGGGTCGATCTCTACTCTTAATTTACCGTTTTTAATGTATTAATACCGCCATACTTTATTAGGAATATTTATTAAAACAAACATTTTTAAGGTGTGGCGACTTTTATTTTATTTTGTAGTAGCAGCGACTTCCTCACAGTCAACTTCCTTTGTTTTCCCTTCATTAAAGTAACGTCAACGGGGCCACATTGGGGCCACATTGGGGTCTGTATGCGTTTATACTGGAAAAAAATCTGATTTTTATTTTTTATTTTCACCCCCTCCCCCCACAAAAAAAAGTAAAAATGCAAAAATACAAAAATACAAACATTTTTAAAAATTTAAAAAATAAAAATTTAAAATTCGACCCTCCGCCCCAAAATAAATAAATAAAATAAAAAATAAAAAAAACTAATAAAATACAAATTGGGCAGCACGGTGGAAGTGGGGTTAGTGCATCTGCCTCACAATACGAAGGTCCTGAGTAGTCTTGGGTTCAATCCCGGGGCTCGGGATCTTTCTGTGTGGAGTTTGCATGTTCTCTCGCTTCCTCCCACCTCCAAAGACATGCACCTGGGGATTAGTTGATTGGCAACACTAAATGGTCCCTAGTGTGTGAATGTGAGTGTGAATGTTGTCTGTCTATCTGTGTTGGCCCTGCGATGAGGTGGCGACTTGTCCAGGGTGTACCCCGCCTTCCGCCCGATTGTAGCTGAGATAGGCTCCAGCGCCCCCCGCGACCCCGAAGGGAATAAGCGGTAGAAAATGGATGGGTGGATGGATGGAAAATAAAAACTAATAAAAAAAGAAATTAAAAAAAAGAAATCAAAGTCCCCCCCCCAAAAAATAAAATAAAATAAAAACTAATAAAAAAAAATAAAAAATAAAAAAATGCGACTCCCCCCAACAAACAAAAATTTAAAATTTAAATAAAAACAAATCAAATAAATAAATAAATAAATAAAACAATTAAAAAATACAATTCACCCCCCCCCCCCCCAAAAAAAAAAAAAATGTAATAATAAAAGAAAAGAAAAATGATAAAATCCGATTTTGGCCACTTTGGCCTTCAGTGTAAACGTAGTCCTTGACCGATCATCGATATCGGCCTTGAAAAAAACACATGGGTCGATCTCTACTCTTAATTTACCATTTTTAATGTATTAATACCGCCGTATTTTATTAGAAATATTTATTAAAACAAATATTTTTAAGGTGTGGCGACTTTTATTTTATTTTGTAGTAGCAGCGACTTCCTCACAGTCAACTTCCTTTGTTTTCCCTTCAATAAAGTAACGTCAACGGGGTCACATTGGGGCCACATTGGGGCCACATTGGGGCCACATTGGGGACACATTGGGGCCTGTACGCGTTTATACTGGAATATGAAAAAAATCTGATTTTTATTTTTTATTTTCACCCCTCCCCACAAAAAAATTAAAAATAAAATAAATTAAAAAATACAAAAAATTTTATAAATTAAAAACATAAAAAACAAAAAATTATAAATCCGCCCCTCCGCCCCAAAAATAAATAAAAAAAATAAAAAAAATATGAAAATAAAAAATCTACTTTGGCCTTCAGTGTAAACGTAGTCCTTGACCACTAATCATCGGTATCGGCCCTGAAAAAAACCACATGGGTCGATCTCTACTCTTAGTTTACTGTTTTTAATGTATTAGTACCGCCATACTTTATTAGAATTATTTATTAAAACACAAATTTTTAAGGTGTGGCGACTTTTATTTTATTTTGTAGTAGCAGCGACTTCCTCACAGTCAACTTCCTTTGTTTTCCCTTCATTGAATTGCGCATGAAAGTGACGTCAACGGGGCCACATTGGGGCCACATTGGGGCCTGTACGCGTTTATACTGGAATGTGGAAAAAATCTGATTTGTATTTTTTATTTTCACCCCTCCCCACAAAAAAAATAAAAAATAAAATAAATAAAAAAATACAAAAAATTTAATAAATTAAAAACATAAAAAACAAAAAAATATAAATCCGACCCCCCCCCCCCCCCCCCAAAATAAAAAAATAAAATAAAAAAACATCTAATAAAATAAAAAATATGAAAACATCTACTTTGGCCTTCAGTGTAAACATAGACCTTGACCACTAATCATCGGTATCGGCCCTGAAAAAAAACACATGGGTCGATCTCTACTCTTAGTTTACCGTTTTTAAAGTATTAGTACTGCTGTACTTTATTACAATTATTTATTGAAACACACATTTTTAAGGTGTGGCGACTTTTATTTTATTTTGTAGTAGCAGCGACTTCCACACGGTCAACTTCCTTTGTTTTCCCTTCATCGAACTGCGCATGCAAGTGACGTCAACGGGGCCACATTGGGGCCACATTAGGGCCTGTTCGCGTTAATACTAGAATGTGAATTTAAAAAATACAAAAAAAATAAAATAGATAAAATCCGATTTTTTTTTTTTTTTTGCGGGGTGGGGAAAAAAATTAGATTTTTTCCTCCCCCCAAAAAATACAAATACAAACTAATAAAATAAATAAAAAATTAAAACATCCGATCCCCCCAAAAATAAATTAAAATATAATGACAATAAAAACAAATTAAATAAATACATAAAAATTTAAAATTCAATTCCCCCCCCCAAAATAAATACAATAAAATAAAAAACTAATAAAATAAATTAAAAATTAAAAAGTATGATCCCCCCCAAAAAATGAAAAAAAATAAAATGAAAATAAAAACAAATCAAATCAAATAAATAAAAAGATTTAAAATATTAAAAAAATTAAAAATCCAATTCACTCCCCCCAAAAAATAAAATTATAATAATAAAAGAAAAGAAAAAAGAAAAAATCTGATTTGGGCCACTTTGGCCTTCAGTGTAAACATAGTCCTTGACCACTAATCATCGATATCGGCCTTGAAGAAAAACACATGGGTCGATCTCTACTCTTAGTTTACCGTTTTTAATGTATTAGTACCGCCGTACTTTATTAGAAATATTTATTAAAACACAAATTTTTAATGTGTTGCGACTTTTATTTTATTTTGTAGTTGCAGTGTCTTCCTCACAGTCAACTTCCTTTGTTTTCCCTTTATTGAACTGCGCATGCAAGTGACGTCAACGGGGCCATATTGGGGCCACATTGGGGCCTGTACGGGTTTATACTGGAATGTGAAACATTTTTATTTTTTTTTATTTTTTCCCACCCCCCAAAAATAAAAACAAATAAAACAAATAAAATAAATAAAATCCGATTTTTCGGGGGTTTTTTGCGGGGTGGGGAAAATAAATCTGATTATTTTTCTCCCCCCCAAAAAATAAAAATAAAAACAAATAAAATAAATAAAAAATGAAAAAATTCGACCTCCCCCCCAAAAAAATAAATAAAATGTAAAATATAAAAAATTAAATAAAATTAAAAATCAAATTTTCTCCCCTCAAAAAATAATAATAATATAAAATAAAAACTAATAATATAAATACAAAATTAGAAAATACGGTCCCCCCTCCCAAAAAAAAATAAAAAAAAAATAATAAAAACAAATCAAAAAAAAAAAAAAAAAAAAAAATGTAAAATACAATTCACCCCCCCAAAAATATAAAATTATAATAATAAAAGAAAAGAAAAAATACGATTTGGGCCACTTTGGCTTTCAGTGTAAACATAGTCCTTGACCACTAATCATCGATATCGGCCTTGAAAAAACCCCACATGGGTCGATCTCTACTCTTAGTTTACTGAAGACGTGATTAATCAAGTCAAAGCATGCTAACGCTCAATTAGCGAGTACTTTGGTCGATTCTTCTGCTCCTTCCTGGTAATTCTTTGTACTTGTAAGCCTCAAAGGGAAACACTGACCTTCTAATGTAAATACAATTCCCACTCCAACCTCGGAGGAAATTGAATTACCCGCACATGAAACATAATTAGATAGCATCTTTGCTTGACAAAAAAAAAAAAAGGAGATAGCCTAATTATTGGCGAAGCCGCTTAAGTTGCTTTAATTGAAGCAGATCATGAATGTTCTGGCATGTTCCCAGCAAATCTAAATCTTAATTTGCCCGACATGCACCTCTGCTCCTTTTACCAGCCATGCCACGACAGTCGGGGGAAACAAAAGTACAGGTATTTTTTCAGAAGCAGTATAGTACCGTTTTTAATGTATTAGTACCGCCGTACTTTATTAGAATTATATATTAAAACACACATTTTTAAGGTGTGGCGACTTTTGTTTTAGTTTGTAGTAGCAGCGACTTCCATACGGTCAACTTCCTTTGTTTTCCTTTCATGCAAGTACGTCAACGGGGCCACATTGAGGCCACATTGGGGCCACATTGGGGCCTGCATGCGTGAAAATGTTTGTATTTTTTATTACATGTTTTCCCAGCCCCCAAAAACAAAAACAAATAAAATAAATAAAATCAGATTTTTTTGTTTTTCTTTGCGGCGTGGGGAAAAAAATCAAATTTTATTCCCCCCCCCCCTCAAAATTCGAATAAAAACAAATAAAATAAAAAAAAAATAAAAAAATCAGATCCTCCTCCCCCCCAAAAAAATACAATTAAATCAAAATAAAAACAAATCAAATTAAAAAAAAAATTAAAAATCAAATTTCTCCCCTCCAAAAAAAAAAAATACTATAAAATAAAAACTAATAAAATAAATAAAAAATGAAACAATCCGATCCCCCCCCCAAAAAAAGAAAAAACAACAAAAAACAACAACAAATCAAATAAATAAAAAAAATAAAAAATCCAATTCACCCTACAAAAAAAAAAATGTATATAATAATAAAAGAAAAGAAAAAAGATTTGGGACACTTTGGCCTTCAGTGTAAACGTAGTCCTTGACAACTAATCATCGTTATTTTTTCCCACCCCCCAAAAATAAAAACTAATAAAATAAATAAAATCCGATTTTTCGGGTTTTTTTGCGGGGTGGGGAAAAAAAAATCAGATTTTTTTTCTCCCTCCCCAAAAAATTAAAATAAAAACAAATAAAAAAAAAAAAAAATTAAAAAAATTCGTCCCCCCCCCCCCAAAAAAAAAAATGTAAAAAAAAAAATAAATAAAAAAAAATTAAATTAAAAATCCAATTTCCCCCTCTCAAAAAAAATAATAATACAAAATAAAAACTAATAAAATAAATAAAAAAATAAAAAAATAAGAAATCCCCCCCTCCAGAAAATATAAAAATTAAATTAAATTAAAATAAAAACAAATCAAATAAATTTAAAAATAAAAAATAAATAAAATCCAATTCAGCCCCCCAAAAATATAAAATTATAATAATAAAAGAAAAGAAAAAAGAAAAAATCCGATTTGGGCCACTTTGGCCTTCAGTGTAAACATAGTCCTTGACCACTAATCATCGATATCGGCCTTGAAAAAACCCCACATGGGTCGATCTCTACTCTTAGTTTACTGAAGACGTGATTAATCAAGTCAAAGCATGCTAACGCTCAATTAGCGAGTACTTTGGTCGATTCTTCTGCTCCTTCCTGGTAATTCTTTGTACTTGTAAGCCTCAAAGGGAAACACTGACCTTCTAATGTAAATACAATTCCCACTCCAACCTCGGAGGAAATTGAATTACCCGCACATGAAACATAATTAGATAGCATCTTTGCTTGACAAAAAAAAAAAAGGAGATAGCCTAATTATTGGCGAAGCCGCTTAAGTTGCTTTAATTGAAGCAGATCATGAATGTTCTGGCATGTTCCCAGCAAATCTAAATCTTAATTTGCCCGACATGCACCTCTGCTCCTTTTACCAGCCATGCCACGACAGTCGGGGGAAACAAAAGTACCGGTATTTTTTCAGAAGCAGTATAGTACCGTTTTTAATGTATTAGTACCGCTGTACTTTTTAGAATTATATATTAAAACACACATTTTTAAGGTGTGGCGACTTTTCTTTTATTTTGTAGTAGCAGCGACTTCCTCACAGTCAACTTACTTTGTTTTCCTTTCATGCAAGTGACGTCAACGGGGCCTCATTGGGGCCACATTGGGGCCTGTATGCGTTTATACTGGAATGTGAGAATGTTTGTATTTTTTATTTAATTTTTTACCCACCCCCTAAAAACAAAAACAAATAAAATAAATAAAATCAGATTTCTTTTTTTTTTTTTGCGGGGTGGGGAAAAAAATCAGATTGTATTCTCCCCCTCAAAAATACAAATAAAAAAAATAAAAATAAATTAAAAAAAAAATAAATCAGATCCTCCTCCCACCCAAAAAAATACAATTAATTTAAAATAAAAACAAATCAAATAAATTAAAAAATTAAAAATCAAATTTCTCCCCTCCAAAAAAATAATAATAATATAAAATAAAAACTAATAAAATAAATAAAAAATGAAACAATCCGACCCCCCCCCCCAAAAAAAAAGAAAAAAGAAAAGAAAAGAAAAACAAATCAAATAAAAAAAAAAAAAAAAAAAATCCAATTCACCCTACAAAAAAAAAATATATATATAAAATAATAAAAGAAAATAAAAAAGAAAAAATCCGATTTGGGCCACTTTGGCCTTCAGTGTAAACGTAGTCCTTGACAACTAATCATCGATATCGGCTTTGAAAAAAAACACATGGGTCGATCTCTACTCTTAGTTTACCGTTTTTAATGTATTAATACCGCCGTACTTTATTAGAAATATTTATTAAAACACACATTTTTAAGGTGTGGCGACTTTTATTTTATTTTGTAGTAGCAGTGACATTGGGGCCTGTGCGCGTTTATACCGGAATGTGAAACTTTTTTTTTTTTTTTTCCCACCCCCCAAAAATAAAAACTAATAAAATAAATAAAATCCGATTTTTCGGGTTTTTTTGCGGGGTGGGCAAAAAAAATCTGATTTTTTAATAAAATAAAATAAAAAATAAATAAAAACAAATAAAATAAATAAAAAATAAAAAAATTCGCCCCCCCCCCAAAAAAAAATTAAATGTAAAACATTAAAAAAATAAAAATAAAATTGAAATAAAAATCCAATTTCCCCCTCTCAAAAAAAATAATAATACAAAATAAAAACTAATAAAATAAATTTAAAAATTTAAAAATAAGATCCCCCCCTCCAGAAAAAAATAAAAATAAATAAAAATAAAAATAAAAGCAAATCAAATAAATTAAAAAATAAAAAATAAATTAAAATCCAATTCAGCCCCCAAAAATATGAAATTATAATCATAAAAGAAAAGAAAAAAGAAAAAAATCAGATTTGGGCCACTTTGGCCTTCAGTTTAAACATAGTCCTTGACCACTAATCATCGATATCGGCCTTGAAAAAAACCCACATGGGTCGATCTCTACTCTTAGTTTACTGAAGACGTGATTAATCAAGTCAGAGCATGCTAACGCTCAATTAGCGAGTACTTTGGTCGGCCTTACTTTCGATTATTCTTCTCCTTCCTGGTAATTCTTTGTACTTGTAAGCCTCAAAGGGAAACACTGACCTTCTAATGTAAATACAATTCCCACTCCAACCTCGGAGGAAATTGAATTACCCGCACATGAAACATAATTAGATAGCATCTTTTCTTGACAAAAAAAAAAAAAAAGGAGATAGCCTAATTATTGGCGAAGCCGCTTAAGTTGCTTTAATTGAAGCAGATCATGAATGTTCTGGCATGTTCCCAGCAAATCTAAATCTTAATTAAATGTGCAAAAGAAAGAGTTGGGAGCGAAAGGGGCCTTAATCCATTTAAAGGACTATTAGAGGGTGTTAATTGCTTCATCAGCGCGCGGTGTGGCCATCCTCACCGTATTGAAGGCGGCACGCAGCGGGCGGCGTACACAAAACAGCCCGCGGCCATTGTGGCTCCGGTCGGCGCTGGGCCGGCAAATGACCAAAAAAAAAAAAACATTGAGCGAATGAAATATTCCCATTATGTCGGCGACGGGATCATCCCCAACCAGCACGGCGGCAGGTAAGGGCCGCCACAAAGGCCCGGCGGGGGGGTGTGGAGGTGGTTAACGTGGCCATAATGGACACCACCTCGCCGCCTTCAAAGCAGCTTAGAGAAGACGCGGCGTGGCCTGAGCCCAGACGTGCACAACAAAGACAATTCCTCTTAAATCCTAATACGGATTGAGAAGTTGAGGACGCGTCCTTGACAAAATCCTCTAATCCACCTTTTACTGCGGGACTGGAGTGTGCGGCATCTTTTCAGCGTCTTGATTATGTTCCCCGAGCCTTTCAGTGCGGTCACACCTGGGAGGAGGAGGAGGTCTGAATGGCTTAACCAGGTGTTGAAACAAATAGCTGCTAATGAATGGAGCATTGCTCCCATTGGAAGGTCTCCTCTGTTCAACGACTCCGGTATGCCGGGTGGGGGACGCAAGGGCTGAAAGGCTCCTTTCTTTGGCCCCGTAGAGAAGAAGGAACTAATGGGGAATTAAGATCTCTGCAGCCTTGCGGGCTTCTCGTACGTTAACGCCACGCAGTCCACACCAGTCGCCACTTTACCTCATTACCGGACTCAAAGGGGAACTGCCGCTCACGATCCGTACGTGAGGCAAGTTGTTCTTTTTCCATGCATTCTACCCCGTAAATAAAGACTAGCAAAAGTCAGCCCACGGCAGACGCTCTAAAGCGGGGGTGTCAAACGTGCGGCCTAATAGCTAGAACTAGGATGCATATATCTAAAAAAAGAGTATTTAAAAAAAAAAAAAAGAGGGTTTTTAAGCTTTTTTAAAAGCATTCACAGTCTGTGGTGCCCTCAAGTGGTCAGGGAGAGCGTTGTAATTACGTGAGGCAAGGTGTTCTTTTTCATGCATTCTACCCCGTAAATAAAGGCTAGCAAAAGTCAGCCGACGGTGGACGCTCTAAAGCGGGGGGTGTCAAACGTGCGGCACGCCAACAGGTTTTTATACCAAAGACTATAAAAATGGGACTAGTGATGTCCGATAATATCGGCCGATAATATTTAAAATGTAATAATAATAATAATAGTAGATTTTATTTGGAAAAAAACACTTTACATTGAGTAAACAACCTCAAAGTGCTACAGTGTATTAAAAAATAAAAATAAATAATAAAAATAAAAACTAGAACAGCCTAATAGCTAGAACTAGAATGCATATATCTAAAAAAAGGCTTTTTAAAAAATTTTTTTTAAAAGAAGGCTTTTTAAGCCTTTTTTTTTTAAAAGCATCCACAGTCTGTGGTGCACTCAGGTGGTCAGGGAGAGCCAGTTTTTCTTTTTCATGCATTCTACCCCGTAAATAAAGGCTAGCAAAAGTCAGCCGACGGTAGACGCTCTAAAGCGGGGGTGTCAAACGTGCGGCCTAATAGCTAGAACTAGGATGCATATATCTAAAAAAATAGGCTTTTAAAAAAAAAAAAAGAAGGGTTTTTAAGCTTTTTTAAAAGCATTCACAGTCTGTGGTGCCCTCAAGTGGTCAGGGAGAGCGTTGTACTTACGTGAGGCAAGGTGTTCTTTTTCATGCATTCTACCCCGTAAATAAAGGCTAGCAAAAGTCAGCCGACGGTGGACGCTCTGAAGCGGGGGTGTCAAACGTGCGGCCCGCCAACAGGTTTTATACCAAAGACTATAAAAATGGGACTAGGGATGTCCGATAATATTTAAAATGTAATAATAATAATAATAGATTTTATTTGGAAAAAACACTTTACATTGAGTAAACAACCTCAAAGTGCTACAGTGTATTAAAAAATAAAAATAAAAAGATAATAAAAATAAATACAAATAAAAACTAGAACAGCCTAATAGCTAGAACTAGAATGCATATATAAAAAAAAGAAGCTTTTTTTTATTTTAAAAAGAAGAGTTTTCAAGCCTTTTTTTAAAAGCATCCACAGTCTGTGGTGCACTCAGGTGGTCAGGGAGAGCGTTCCACAGACTGGGAGCTGCCGCTCAAGATCCGTACGTGAGGCACGTTGTTCTTTTTCATGCATTCTACACCGTCAATAAAGACTAGCAAAAGTCAGCCAAAGGTAGACACTCTGAAGCGGGGGTGTCAAACGTGCGGCCCGCCAACAGGTTTTTATACCAAAGACTATAAAAATGGGACTAGAGATGCCTGATATTATTGGCTGATAATAGTTAAAATGGAATAATAATAATAATAATAATAATAATAGATTTTATTTGTAAAAAGCAATTTATATTGAGTAAACAACCTCAAAGTGCTACAGTGTATTAAAAAATAAAAATAAAAACATAATAAAAATAAATAAAAATAAAACCTAGAACAGCCTAATAGCTAGAACTAGCTTTTTTTTTTTTTTTTTTTTTTTTCAAATAGGGTTTTTAAGCCTTTTTTAAAAGCATCCACAGTCCGTGGTGCACTCAGGTGGTCAGGGAGAGCGCTCCACAGACTGGGAACTGCCGCTCAAGATCCGTACGTGAGGCAAGTTGTTCTTTTTCATGCATTCTACCCCATAAATAAAGGCTAGCAAAAGTCAGCCAACGGTAGACACTCTGAAGCGGGGGTGTCAAACGTGCGGCCCGCCAACAGGTTTTATACCAAAGACTATAAAAATGGGACTAGGGATGTCCGATAATATCGGCCGATAATATTTAAAATGTAATAATAATAATAATAGTAGATTTTATTTGGAAAAAAAACACTTTATATTGAGTAAACAATCTCAAAGTGCTACAGTGTATTAAAAAATAAAAATAAATAATAAAAATATAAACTAGAACAGCCTAATAGCTAGAACTAGAATGCATATATCTAAAAAAAGGCTTTTTAAAAAAATTTTTAAGCCTTTTTTTTAAAAGCATCCACAGTCCGTGGTGCACTCAGGTGGTCAGGGAGAGCGAGTTTTTCTTTTTCATGCATTCTACCCCGTAAATAAAGGCTAGCAAAAGTCAGCCAACGGTAGACGCTCTAAAGCGGGGGTGTCAAACGTGCGGCCTAATAGCTAGACCTAGGATGCATATATCTAAAAAAAGAGGCTTTTTTTTAAAAAAAAGAAGGGTTTTTAAGCTTTTTAAAAAGCATTCACAGTCTGTGGTGCCCTCAGGTGGTCAGGGAGAGCGTTCTAGTTACGTGAGGCAAGTTGTTCTTTTTCATGCATTCTACCCCGTAAATAAAGGCTAGCAAAAGTCAGCCGACGGTGGACGCTCTAAAGCGGGGGTGTCAAACGTGCGGCCCACCAACAGGTTTTATACCAAAGACTATAAAAA
This sequence comes from Nerophis lumbriciformis, assembly GCF_033978685.3. Lineage (NCBI taxonomy): Eukaryota > Metazoa > Chordata > Actinopteri > Syngnathiformes > Syngnathidae > Nerophis > Nerophis lumbriciformis. The sequence continues at coordinate 51,710,889 of NC_084554.2, forward strand.
TGGGACTAGGGATGTCTGATAATATCGGCCGATAATAGTTAAAATGTAATAATAATAATAGTAGATTTTATTTGGAAAAAAACACTTTACATTGAGTAAACAACCTCAAAGTGCTACAGTGTATTAAAAAATAAAAATAAAAAGATAATACAAATAAATACAAATAAAAACTAGAACAGCCTAATAGCTAGAACTAGAATGCATATATAAAAAAAAAGGCTTTTTAAAAAAAATTTTTTAAAGAAAGGTTTTCAAGCCTTTTTAAAAAAAAAACATCCACAGTCTGTGGTGCACTGAGGTGGTCAGGGAGAGCGTTCCACAGACTGGGAACTGCCGCTCACGATCCGCACGTGAGGCAAGTTGTTCTTTTTCATGCACTAGCAAAAGTCAGCCAAAGGTAGACACTCTAAAGCGGGGGTGTCAAACGTGCGGCCCACCAATAGGTTTTTATACCAAAGACTATAAAAATGGGACTAAAGATGTCAGATAATATCAGCAGTCCGATAATATTTAAAATGTAATAATAATAATAATAATATATTTTATTTGGAAAAAACACTTTACATTGAGTAAACAACCTCAAAGTGCTACAGTGTATTAACAAATAAAAATAAAAAGATAATACAAATAAATACAAATAAAAACTAGAACAGCCTAATAGCTAGAACTAGAATGTATATATAAAAAAAGAAGCTTTTTTTTTATTTTAAAAAGAAGAGTTTTTAAGCCTTTTTTTAAAAGCATCCACAGTCTGTGGTGCACTCAGGTGGTCAGGGAGAGCGTTCCACAGACTGGGAACTGCCGCTCACGATCGGTACGTGAGGCAACTTGTTCTTTTTCATGCATTCTACCCCGTAAATAAGGGCCAGCTGTCATGTCTGTGATCATGTTTTGTTTAGTTATGTTTTGCTTGGTTTTTGGACACTTTTTAGTTCCTGGTTTCACTCCCTTGCTTTGTCACCATAGCAACCATTAGTTTCACCTGGCTCACATCCTCATGTCACGCACCTGTCTCACGTTTTCACATTTTGAGTCACGCACCTGCTGTCACTAATCATGTCACCAGTATTTAAAAGCTTCCAGTTGCCAGGCAGTCAGCGTGGCGACATCACTCTAGACACACTCCTGACACTCTGTTTCATGTTCATAGTCCATGCTTCCCTGTTCACGTCATCGCAAGTAAGTTTTGTTGATTAATGCCACAGTTAGTGTCTTTTGTTTTTTGTCCATAGTTCTGCCTTTGTGCGAGTTTTTGTTTTTATAGCCCAGTTGTGTACTTCCGCCCTTGTGCGCGCCTTTTGTTTATTCCTTTTTTGAGTGTTAAAATTAAATATGTATTTACCGTCACGCCATGTCCGTTCCAAATCGTTTGCACCATGGGAAAACAAACCACGCCAAAGTCCAAGTCTTGACACTAGCAAAAGTCAGCCCACAATAGACGCTCTAAAGTGGGGGTGTCAAACGTGCGGCCTAATAGCTAGAACTAGGATGCATATATCTAAAAAAAAGAGGCTTTTTTTTTAAGAAAAAGAAGGGTTTTTAAGCTTTTTTAAAAGCATTCACAGTCTGTGGTGCCCTCAAGTGGTCAGGGAGAGCGCTGTAGTTACGTGAGGCAAGTTGTTCTTTTTCATGCATTCTACCCCGTAAATAAAGGCTAGCAAAAGTCAGCCGACGGTGGACGCTCTAAAGCGGGGGTGTCAAACGTACGGCCCGCAAACAGGTTTTATACCAAAAACTATAAAAATGGGACTAGGGATGTCCGATAATATCGGCCGATAATATTTAAAATGTAATAATAATAATAATATATTTTATTTGGAAAAAACACTTTACATTGAGTAAACAACCTCAAAGTGCTACACAGTGTATTAAAAAATAAAAATAAAAACATAATAAAAATAAATAAAAATAAAACCTAGAACAGCCTAATAGCTAGAACTGGAATGCATGTATCAAAAACAATTTTTTTTTTTTTTTTTTTTTTTTTTAAAGAAGGGTTTTTAAGCCTTTTTAAAAAAAAAAAAAAGCATCCACAGTCTGTGGTGCACTGAGGTGGTCAGGGAGAGCGTTCCACAGACTGGGAACTGCCGCTCAAGATCCTTACGTGAGGCAAGTTGTTCTTTTTCATGCATTCTACACCGTCAATAAAGGCTAGCAAAAGTCAGCCCACGGTAGACACTCTAAAGCGGGGGTGTCAAACGTGCGGCCTAATAGCTAGAACTAGGATGCATATTTCTAAAAAAAAAAAGGTTTAAAAAAAAAAAAAAAAAAAAAGGGTTTTTAAGCCTTTTTTAAAAACAGCCACAGTCTGTGGTGCCCTCAGGTGGTCAGGGAGAGCGTTCTAGTAACCTGAGGCAAGTTGTTCTTTTTCATGCATTCTACCCCGTAAATAAAGGCTAGCAAAAGTCAGCCAACGGTAGACACTCTTCGTGCGGCCCGCCAACAGGTTTTTATACCAAAGACTATAAAAATGGGACTAGGGATGTCCGATAATATCGGCCGATAATATTTCAAATGTAATAATAATAATAATAGTAGATTTTATTTGGAAAAAAAACACTTTATATTGAGTAAACAACCTCAAAGTGCTACAGTGTATTAAAAAATAAAAATAAAAACATAATAAAAATAAAAAATAAAATAAAATCTAGAACAGCCTAATAGCTAGAACTAGCTTTTTTTTTCTTTTTTTTTTTTTTTTAAAATAGGGTTTTTAAGCCTTTTTTAAAAGCATCCACAGTCCGTGGTGCACTCAGGTGGTCAGGGAGAGCGCTCCACAGACTGGGAACTGCCACTCAAGGTCCGTACGTGAGGCAAGTTATTATTTTTCATGCGTTCTACCCCGTAAATAAAGGCTAGCAAAAGTCAGCCCCACGGTAGACGCTCTAAAGCGGGGGTGTCAAACGTGCGGCCTAATAGCCAGACCTAGGATGCATATATCTAAAAAAAGTTGTGTTTTTTTTAAAAAGAAGGGGTTTTAAGCCTTTTTTAAAAAACATCCACAGTCTGTGGTGCCCTCAAGTGGTCAGGGAGAGCGTTCTAGTTACGTGAGGCAAGTTGTTCTTTTTCATGCATTCTACCCCGTAAATAAAGGGGAGCAAAAGTCAGCTAACGGGACTAGAGATGTCCGATAAAATCAGCGGTCCGATAATATTTAAAATGTAATAATAATAATAATAAAAATAATAATAATAATAGATTTTATTTGGAAAAAGCACTTTACATTGAGTAAACAACCTCAAAGTGCTACAGTGTATTAAAAAATAAAAATAAAAAGATAATAAAAATAAATACAAATAAAAACTAGAACAGCCTAATAGCTAGAACTAGAATGCAAAAGAAAGGTTTTCAAGCCTTTTTAAAAAAAAAGCATCCACAGTCTGTGGTGCCCTAAGGTGGTCAGGGAAAGCGTTCCACAGACTGGGAACTGCCGCTCACGATCCGCACGTGAGGCAAGTTGTTCTTTTTCATGCATTCTACACCGTCAATAAAGACTAGCAAAAGTCAGCCAAAGGTAGACACTCTAAAGCGGGGTTGTCAAACGTGCGGCCTAATAGCTCGAACTAGGATGCATATATCTAAAAAAAAAAGGCTTTTTTAAAAAAAAAAGAAGGTTTTTTAAGCCTTTTTTAAAAACAGCCACAGTCTGTGGTGCCCTCAGGTGGTCAGGGAGAGCGTTGTAGTTACGTGAGGCAAGGTGTTCTTTTTCATGCATTCTACCCCGTAAATAAAGGCCAGCAAAAGTCTGCCAACGGTAGACACTCTTCGTGCGGCCCGCCAACAGATTTTTATACCAAAGACTATAAAAATGGGACTAGGGATGTCCGATAATATCGGCCGATAATATTTAAAATGTAATAATAATAATAATAATAATAGATTTTATTTGGAAAAAACACTTTACATTGAGTAAACAACCTCAAAGTGCTACAGTGTATTAAAAAATACAAATAAAAAGATAATAAAAATAAATAAAAATAAAAACTAGAACAGCCTAATAGCTAGAACTAGAATGCATACATCTAAAAAAAGGCTTTTTAAATTTTTTTTTTTTTTTTTTTTTTTTAAATAGGGTTTTTAAGCCTTTTTTTAAAAGCATCCACAGTCCGTGGTGCACTCAGGTGGTCAGGGAGAGCGCTCCACAGACTGGGAACTGCCGCTCATGATCCGTACGTGAGGCAAGTGTTTCTTTTTCATGCATTCTACCCCGTAAATAAGGGCCAGCTGTCATGTCTGTGATCATGTTTTGTTTAGTTATGTTTTGCTTGGTTTTTGGACACTTTTTAGTTCCTGGTTTCACTCCCTTGCTTTGTCACCATAGCAACCATTAGTTTCACCTGGCTCACATCCTCATGTCACGCACCTGTCTCACGTTTTCACATTTTGAGTCACGCACCTGCTGTCACTAATCATGTCACCAGTATTTAAAAGCTTCCAGTTGCCAGGCAGTCAGCGTGGCGACATCACTCTAGACACACTCCTGACACTCTGTTTCATGTTCATAGTCCATGCTTCCCTGTTCACGTCATCGCAAGTAAGTTTTGTTGATTAATGCCACAGTTAGTGTCTTTTGTTTTTTGTCCATAGTTCTGCCTTTGTGCGAGTTTTTGTTTTTATAGCCCAGTTGTGTACTTCCGCCCTTGTGCGCGCCTTTTGTTTATTCCTTTTTTGAGTGTTAAAATTAAATATGTATTTACCGTCACGCCATGTCCGGTCCAAATCGTTTGCACCATGGGAAAACAAACCACGCCAAAGTCCAAGTCTTGACACTAGCAAAAGTCAGCCCACGGTAGACGCTCTAAAGCGGGGGTGTCAAACGTGCGGCCTAATAGCTAGACCTACGATGCATATATCTAAAAAAATTAGGCTTTTTTTTTTTTAAATAGAAGGGTTTTTAAGCCTTTTTTTAAAAACATCCACAGTCTGTGGTGCCCTCAGGTGGTCAGGGAGAGCGTTCTAGTTACGTGAGGCAAGTTTTTTTTTTTTCATGCATTCTACCCCGTGAATAAAGGCTAGCAAAAGTCAGCCAACGGTAGACGCTCTGAAGCGGGGGTGTCAAACGTGCGGCCCGCCAACAGGTTTTATACCAAAGACTATAAAAATGGGACTAGAGATGCCTGATATTATTGGCCGATAATAGTTAAAATGGAATAATAATAATAATAATAGTAGATTTTATTTGTAAAAAGCACTTTACATTGAGTAAACAACCTCAAAGTGCTACAGTGTATTAAAAAATAAAAATTAAATCATAATAAAAATAAATAAAAATAAAAACTAGAACAGCCTAATAGCTAGAACTAGAATGCATATATAAAAAAAAAAAGGATATTTTTTTTTTTAAAGAAAGGTTTTCAAGCCTTTTTAAAAAAAAAAAACATCCACAGTCTGTGGTGCACTGAGGTGGTCAGGGAGAGCGTTCCACAGACTGGGAACTGCCGCTCAAGATCCGTACGTGAGGCAAGTTGTTCTTTTTCATGCATTCTACACCGTCAATAAAGGCTAGCAAAAGTCAGCCAACGGTAGACACTCTGAAGCGGGGGTGTCAAACGTGCGGCCCGCCAACAGGTTTTATACCAAAGACTATAAAAATGGGACTAGAGATGCCTGATATTATTGGCCGATAATAGTTAAAATGGAATAATAATAATAATAATAGTAGATTTTATTTGTAAAAAGCACTTTACATTGAGTAAACAACCTCAAAGTGCTACAGTGTATTAAAAAATAAAAATAAAGACATAATAAAAATAAAAAAATAAAACAGCCTAATAGCTAGAACTAGAATGCATATATCTAAAAAAAAAGGCTTTTTATTTTATTTTTTAAAAGAAGGCTTTTTAAGCCTTTTTTTAAAAGCATCCACAGTCCGTGGTGCACTGAGGTGGTCAGGGAGAGCGCTCCACAGAATGGGAACTGCCGCTCAAGATCCGTACGTGAGGCAAGTTGTTCTTTTTCATGCATTCTACACCATCAATAAAGGCTAGCAAAAGTCAGCCCACGGTAGACGCTCTAAAGCGGGGGTGTCAAACGTGCGGCCTAATAGCTAGACCTACGATGCATATATCTAAAAAAATTAGGCTTTTTTTTTTTTTTAAATAGAAGGGTTTTTAAGCCTTTTTTAAAAACATCCACAGTCTGTGGTGCCCTCAGGTGGTCAGGGAGAGCGTTCTAGTTACGTGAGGCAAGTTTTTTTTTTTCATGCATTCTACCCCGTGAATAAAGGCTAGCAAAAGTCAGCCAACGGTAGACGCTCTGAAGCGGGGGTGTCAAACGTGCGGCCCGCCAACAGGTTTTTATACCAAAGACTATAAAAATGGGACTAGGGATGGCCGATAATATTTAAAATGTAATAATAATAATAATAGATTTTATTTGGAAAAAACACTTTACATTGAGTAAACAACCTCAAAGTGCTACAGTGTATTAAAAAATAAAAATAAAAAGATAATACAAATAAATACAAATAAAAACTAGAACAGCCTTATAGCTAGAACTAGAATGCATATATAAAAAAAAAGAAGCTTTTTTTTATTTTAAAAAGAAGAGTTTTTAAGCCTTTTTTAAAAAGCATCCACAGTCTGTGGTGCACTCAGGTGGTCAGGGAGAGCGTTCCACAGACTGGGAGCTGCCGCTCAAGATCCGTACGTGAGGCAAGTTGTTCTTTTTCATGCATTCTACCCCGTAAATAAAGGCTAGCTGTCATGTCTGTGATCATGTTTTGTTTAGTTATGTTTTGCTTGGTTTTTGGACACTTTTTAGTTCCTGGTTTCACTCCCTTGCTTTGTCACCATAGCAACCATTAGTTTCACCTGGCTCACATCCTCATGTCACGCACCTGTCTCACGTTTTCACATTTTGAGTCACGCACCTGCTGTCACTAATCATGTCACCAGTATTTAAAAGCTTCCAGTTGCCAGGCAGTCAGCGTGGCGACATCACTCTTGACACACTCCTGACACTCTGTTTCATGTTCATAGTCCATGCTTCCCTGTTCACGTCATCGCAAGTAAGTTTTGTTGATTAATGCCACAGTTAGTGTCTTTTGTTTTTTGTCCATAGTTCTGCCTTTGTGCGAGTTTTTGTTTTTATAAGCCAGTTGTGTACTTCCGCCCTTGTGCGCGCCTTTTGTTTATTCCTTTTTTGAGTGTTAAAATTAAATATGTATTTACCGTCACGCCATGTCCGGTCCAAATCGTTTGCACCATGGGAAAACAAACCACGCCAAAGTCCAAGTCTTGACACTAGCAAAAGTCAGCCCACGGTAGACGCTCTAAAGCGGGGGTGTCAAACGTGCGGCCTAATAGCTAGACCTAGGATGCATATATCTAAAAAAAAGAGGCTTTTTTTTAAGAAAAAGAAGGGTTTTTAAGCTTTTTTAAAAGCATTCACAGTCTGTGGTGCCCTCAAGTGGTCAGGGAGAGTGTTGTAGTTACGTGAGGCAAGTTGTTCTTTTTCATGCATTCTACCCCGTAAATAAAGGCTAGCAAAAGTCAGCCGACGGTGGACGCTCTAAAGCGGGGGTGTCAAACGTGCAGCCCGCAAACAGGTTTTATACCAAAGACTATAAAAATGGGACTAAAGATGTCCGATAAAATCAGCGGTCCAATAATATTTAAAATGTAATAATAATAATAATAATAATATATTTTATTTGTAAAAAGCACTTTACATTGAGTAAACAACCTCAAAGTGCTACAGTGTATTAAAAAATAAAAATAAAAAGATAATAAAAATAAAAAAAAATAAAAACTAGAACAGCCTAATAGCTAGAACTAGAATGCATATATCTAAAAAAAAGGCTTTTTTTTTTACTTTAAAAAGAAGAGTTTTTAAGGCTTTTTTTAAAAGCATCCACAGTCTGTGGTGCACTGAGGTGGTCAGGGAGAGCGTTCCACAGACTGGGAGCTGCCGCTCAAGATCCGTACGTGAGGCAAGTTGTTCTTTTTCATGCATTCTACACCGTCAATAAAGGCTAGCAAAAGACAGCCGACGGTGGACGCTCTAAAGCGGGGGTGTCAAACGTGCGGCGTAATAGCTAGAACTAGGATGCATATTTCTAAAAAAAAAAAAGGCTTTTAAAAAAAAAGAAAAGGGTTTTTAAGCCTTTTTTAAAAACAGCCACAGTCTGTGGTGCCCTCAAGTGGTCAGGGAGAGCGTTGTAATTACGTGAGGCAAGGTGTTCTTTTTCATGCATTCTACCCCGTAAATAAATGCGAGCAAAACGGTAGACACTCTTCGTGCGGCCCGCCAACAGGTTTTTATACCAAAGACTATAAAAATGGGACTAGGGATGTCCGATAATATCGGCCGATAATATTTAAAATGTAATAATAATAATAATAATAATAATAATATATTTTATTTGTAAAAAGCACTTTACATTGAGTAAACAACCTCAAAGTGCTACAGTGTATTAAAAAATAAAAATAAAAACATAATAAAAATAAATAAAAATAAAAACTAGAACAGCCTAATAGCTAGAACTAGTATGCATATGTCTAAAAAAAGTTATTATTATTATTATTATTTTTTTTAAAAAGGGTTTTTAAGCCTTTTTAAAAGCATCCACAGTCTGTGGTGCCCTCAGGTGGTCAGGGAGAGCGTTCCACAGACTGGGAGCTGTTGGCCCCGTGGATTGATTGATTGATTGAAACTTTTATTAGTAGATTGCACAGTTCAGTACATATTCCGTACAATTGACCACTAAATGGTAACACCCGAATACGTTTTTCAACTTGTAAATCAATTCATGGTAATATCGGACTGCCGATATTATCGGCCGATAATATTTAAAATGTAATAATAATAGTAATAATAATAATAGATTTTATTTGTAAAAAGCACTTTACATTGAGTAAAAAACCTCAAAGTGCCACAGTGTATTAAAAAATAAAAATAAAAAGATAATAAAAATAGATAAAAAATAAAATCTAGAACAGCCTAATAGCTAGAACTAGAATGCATATATCTAAAAAAAAAGGCTTTAAAAAAATTATGGGACAAATTATGATCCAGAAACTTCTATTTTTGAACCTGAACATTAGGAGGATGAACTACAAGTTTTGGAAGCCGTGTGTTAAACACTAAGCATCATGTAGCAGTATTGCTAAGTGCTAAACAACATATACAAACATAATAAAACAATCACTTACTGTACAATATCTGCTCTCACTGGGATAAAGACTGATGGGATGTTTATATCTTCCCCTTGACTTGAACTATTCATCATAATCCTCACAAAATAAGTGGGTTTTTTTTCGTGTATTTTGATAATTTTAAGCATGCATGTTAATTAACGTTCATTATTTCCTTCAACAACAACAAGACTACTAATCATGGAAGACCTGATGAGAGACAACAAAGACTACTTTGGGACGAATGATGCAGAAACTTCTATTTTTTGAACCTGAGTATAGGGAGGGTGACCTACACGTTTTAGAAGCCGTGTGCTAAACACTAAGCATCATGTAGCAGTATTGCTAAGTGCTAAACAAGATATACAAACAATCACTTAGTGCACAATGTCTGCTCTCACTGGGATAAAGACTCTTGGGATGTTTATATCTTCCCCTTTTTCATGAACGATTCATCATAACCCTCACAAAGGGTTAAAAACGGTCACGCTATGCAAAGTTTCTAAACACGAGCTGCACGACTCGCACTTCCTGCCTGCGTCTGCAGACCCCCCGCTGAGAGGGTCCTAATCTTGACGCATCGAGCAATGAAAGGGGGCGGGGGGGGGGGGGGGGCTGATTGCATGTGATTGACAGGCCATGCGGTTGCCACAGTAACTCCTTTTTGGCTTTCTATGGAAGTCCAATTCCTCATCAGAGAGAGATGACTCTAAAAGGGTCCATTATCATAAAGTGTGGGGGGGGGGGGGTGATACACATTGACAAACTGTATTTTCAGGACTGGAGAGGACACCAGTATATAAGCTGCACTCACTGAATAAAAGCAAAACAAAACACATGTTTCCATATACAGGTAAAAGCCAGTAAATTAGAATATTTTGAAAAACTTGATTTATTTCAGTAATTGCATTCAAAAGGTGTAACTTGTACATTATATTTATTCATTGCACACAGACTGATGCATTCAAATGTTTATTTCATTTAATTTTGATGATTTGAAGTGGCAACAAATGAAAATCCAAAATTCCGTGTGTCACAAAATTAGAATATTACTTAAGGCTAATACAAAAAAGGGATTTTTAGAAATGTTGGCCAACTGAAAAGTATGAAAATGAAAAATATGAGCATGTACAATACTCAATACTTGGTTGGAGCTCCTTTTGCCTCAATTACTGCGTTAATGCGGCGTGGCATGGAGTCGATGAGTTTCTGGCACTGCTCAGGTGTTATGAGAGCCCAGGTTGCTCTGATAGTGGCCTTCAACTCTTCTACGTTTTTGGTTTCTGGCATTCTGCATCTTCCTTTTCACAATACCCCACAGATTTTCTATGGGGCTAAGGTCAGGGGAGTTGGCGGGCCAATTTAGAACAGAAATACCATGGTCCGTAAACCAGGCACGGGTAGATTTTGCGCTGTGTGCAGGCGCCAAGTCCTGTTGGAACTTGAAATCTCCATCTCCATAGAGCAGGTCAGCAGCAGGAAGCATGAAGTGCTCTAAAACTTGCTGGTAGACGGCTGCGTTGACCCTGGATCTCAGGAAACAGAGTGGACCCACACCAGCAGATGACATGGCACCCCAAACCATCACTGATGGTGGAAACTTTACGCTAGACTTCAGGCAACGTGGATCCTGTGCCTCTCCTGTCTTCCTCCAGACTCTGGGACCTCGATTTCCAAAGGAAATGCAAAATTTGGTGTCGGTCCACTCTGTTTCCTGAGATCCAGGGTCAACGCAGCCGTCTACCAGCAAGTTTTAGAGCACTTCATGCTTCCTGCTGCTGACCTGCTCTATGGAGATGGAGATTTCAAGTTCCAACAGGACTTGGCGCCTGCACACAGCGCAAAATCTACCCGTGCCTGGTTTACAGACCATGGTATTTCTGTTCTAAATTGGCCCGCCAACTCCCCTGACCTTAGCCCCATAGAAAATCTGTGGGGTATTGTGAAAAGGAAGATGCAGAATGCCAGACCCAAAAACGCAGAAGAGTTGAAGGCCACTATCAGAGCAACCTGGGCTCTCATAACACCTGAGCAGTGCCAGAAACTCATCGACTCCATGCCACGCCACATTAACGCAGTAATTGAGGCAAAAGGAGCTCCAACCAAGTATTGAGTATTGTACATGCTCATATTTTTCATTTTCATACTTTTCAGTTGGCCAACATTTCTAAAAATCCCTTTTTTGTATTAGCCTTAAGTAATATTCTAATTTTGTGACACACGGAATTTTGGATTTTCATTTGTTGCCACTTCAAATCATCAAAATTAAATGAAATAAACATTTGAATGCATCAGTCTGTGTGCAATGAATAAATATAATGTACAAGTTACACCTTTTGAATGCAAATACTGAAATAAATCAAGTTTTTCAAAATATTCTAATTTACTGGCTTTTACCTGTATTAGTCGCACCAGACTATAAGCCGCACACACTGAACTTTATGGGGGGAAAAAAACACATTTTCCATATATTAGTCGCGCCAGACTATAAGCCGTACTCACAGAACTAAAAAAAAAAACATAAACATATGTTCCATATATTCGTCGCACCTGACTATAAGCTGCACTCACCCAATTAAAAAACAACAACATCATTTTCCATATATCAGTCGCACCTGACTATAAGCTGCACTCACCGAATTAAAAAACAACATAATTTTCCATATATTAGTCGCACCTGACTATAAGCCGCACTCACTGAAATTGAGGGGAAAAACATATCTTTCCATATATCAGTCGCATCTGACTACAAGCTGCACTCACCAAATTATAAAAAACAACAGCATAGTTTTCCATATCATAGTCGCACCTGACTATAAGCTGCACTCACCGAATTAAACAACAACATAGTTTTCCATATATTAGTCGCACCTGACTATAAGCCGCACACACTGAATTTGAGGGAAAAAACTTATCTTTCCATATATTAGTCGCACCTGACTATAAGCTGCACTCAGAGAACTTTAGAAATAAAAACAAATATTCCATATATTAGTCGCACCTGACTATAAGCCGCATACACAGAATTTTAGGGAAAAAACACATTATTTCCAAATATCATTCGCACCTGACTATAAGCTGCACTCACCAAATTAAAAAAACAACAACATAGTTTTGCATATATTAGTCGCACCTGACTATAAGCTGCACACACAGAATTTTAGAGAAAAAACATATTTTCCATATCTTGGTCGCACCTGACTATAAGACGCACTCACAGAACTAAAAAAAACAACAACATATTTTCCATATATTAGTCGCACCTGACTATAAGCTGCACACACTGAATTTGAGGGAAAAAACATATTAGTTCCATATATCAGTCGCACCTGACTATAAGCTGCACTCACTGAAATTGAGGGGAAAAAACATATCTTTCCATACATCAGTCGCACCTGACTACAAGCTGCACTCACCAAATTAAACAACAGCATAGTTTTCCATATCAGAGTCGCACCTGACTATAAGCTGCACTGACCGAATTAAACAACAACATAGTTTTCCATATATTAGTCGCACCTGACTATAAGCCGCACACACTGAATTTGAGGGAAAAAACTTATCTTTCCATATATTAGTCGCACCTGACTATAAGCTGCACTCAGAGAACTTTAGAAATAAAAACAAATATTCCATATATTAGTCGCACCTGACTATAAGCCGCATACACAGAATTTTAGGGAAAAAACATATTATTTCCATATATCATTCGCACCTGACTATAAGCCGCACACACTGAATTTGAGGGAAAAAACTTATCTTTCCATATATTAGTCGCACCTGACTATAAGCTGCACACACAGAATTTTAGAGAAAAAACATATTTTCCATATCTTGGTCGCACCTGACTATAAGACGCACTCACAGAACTAAAAAACCAACAACACATTTGCCATATATTAGTCGCACCTGACTATAAGCTGCACACACTGAATTTGAGGGAAAAAACATATTAGTTCCATATATCAGTCGCACCTGACTATAAGCTGCACTCACTGAATTAAACAACAACATAGTTTCCCATATATTAGTCGCACCTGACTATAAACTGCACTCACAGAATTTTAGGGAAAAAACATATTATTTCCATATATCATTCGCACCTGACTATAAGCTGCACTCACCAAATTAAAAAAACAACAACATAGTTTTGCATATATTAGTCGCACCTGACTATAAGCTGCACACACAGAATTTTAGAGAAAAAACATATTTTCCATATCTTGGTCGCACCTGACTATAAGACGCACTCACAGAACTAAAAAAAACAACAACATATTTTCCATATATTAGTCGCACCTGACTATAAGCTGCACACACTGAATTTGAGGGAAAAAACATATTAGTTCCATATATCAGTCGCACCTGACTATAAGCTGCACTCACTGAATTAAACAACAACATAGTTTCCCATATATTAGTCGCACCTGACTATAAGCCGCACTCACAGAACTAAAAAAAACAACAAAATATTTGCCATATATTAGTGGCACCTGACTATAAGCTGCACACACTGAATTTGAGGGAAAAAACATATTAGTTCCATATATCAGTCGCACCTGACTATAAGCTGCACACACAGAATTTTAGAGAAAAAACATATTTTCCATATCTTGGTCGCACCTGACTATAAGCCGCACTCCCAAAACTAAAACAACAACAACAACATAGTTTCCACATATTAGTCGCACCTGACTATAAGCCGCATACACATATTTTTTAGGGAAAAAACATATTATTTCCATATATCAGTCGCACCTGACTATAAGCTGCACTCACTGAATTAAACAACAACATATTTTCCATATATTAGTCGCACCTGACTATAAGCTGCACTCACTGAATTAAACAACAACATATTTTCCATATATCAGTCGCACCTGACTATAAGCTGCACTCACTGAATTAAACAACAACATAGTTTCCCATATATTAGTCGCACCTGACTATAAGCTGCACTCACTGAATTAAACAACAACATATTTTCCATATATCAGTCGCACCTGACTATAAGCTGCACTCACTGAATTAAACAACACATAGTTTCCCATATATTAGTCGCACCTGACTATAAACTGCACTCCCCGAATTTTAGGGAAAAAACATATTTTCCATATCTTGGTCGCACCTGACTATAAGCCGCACTCACAGAACTAAAAAAAACAACAACATATTTTCCATATATTAGTCGCACCTGACTGTAAGCTGCACACACTGAATTTGAGGGAAAAAACATATTAGTTCCATATATCAGTCGCACCTGACTATAAGCTGCACACACAGAATTTTAGAGAAAAAACATATTTTCCATATCTTAGTTGCACCTGACTGTAAGCCGCACTCCCAAAACTAAAACAACAACAACAACATAGTTTCCATATATTAGTCGCACCTGACTATAAGCCGCATACACATATTTTTTAGGGAAAAAACATATTATTTCCATATATCAGTTGCACCTGACTATAAGCTGCACTCACCGAATTAAAAAACAACAACATAGTTTTGCATATATTAGTCGCACCTGACTATAAGCCACACACAGAATTTTAGGGAAAAAACATATTTTCCATATCTTGGTCGCACCTGACTATAAGACGCACTCACAGAACTTTAAAAAACAACAACACTTTTTCCATATCTTAGTCACACCTGACTATAAGCTGCACTCACAGAACTAATAAAACAACAACATATTTTCCATATATTAGTCGCACCTGACTATAAGCTGCACTCACAGAATTTTAGGGAAAAAACACATTTTCCATATCTTGGTCGCACCTGACTATAAGACGCACTCACAGAACTTAAAAACAACAACAACAACAACAACAACATATTTCCCAAATCTTTGTTGCACCTGACTATAAGCCGCACTCCCAAAACTAAAAAAAAAACCAACAACAACATAGTTTTGCATATATTAGTCGCACCTGACTATAAGCCGCATACACAGACTTTTTAAGGAAAAAACATATTATTTCCATACATCAGTCACACCTGACTATAAGCTGCACTCACAGAACTTTAAAAAAAAAACACTTTTTCCATATCTTAGTCGCACCTGACTATAAGCTGCACTCACAGAACTTTAAAAAAAAAACACTTTTTCCATATCTTAGTCACACCTGACTATAAGCTGCACTCACAGGACTAAAAAAAACAACAACATATTTTCCATATATTAGTCACACCTGACTATAAGCTGCACTCACAGAATTTTAGGGGAAAAAAACATATTTTCCATATCTTGGTCGCACCTGACTATAAGCTGCACTCACAGAATTTTAGGGAAAAAACATATTTTCCATATCTTGGTCGCACCTGACTATAAGACGCACTCACAGAACTTTAAAAAACAACAACAACATACTTCCCATATATTAGTCGCACCTGACTATAAGCCGCACACACTGAAATTGAGGGGAAAAAAACATATCTTTCCATATATTAGTCGCACCTGACTATAAGCTGCACTCACCAAATTAAAAAACAACAACATAGTTTTCCATATATTAATTGCACCTGACTATAAGCCGCATTCACTGAAAAATAAATAAATATATATATGTTCCATATATTTGTCGCACCTGACTATAAGCCGCACTCACATAACTTAAAAAAACAAACAAACATCTGTTCCACATATTAGTGGCAACTGACCATAAGCTGCACTCACTGAATTAAACAACAACATATTTTCCATATATTAGTCGCACCTGACTATAAGCTGCACTCACTGAATTTTAGGGAAAAAACATATTTTCCATATCTTGGTCGCACCTGACTATAAGACGCACTCACAGAACTTAAAAAAACAACAACAACATATTTTCCATATCTTAGTTGCACCTGACTGTAAGCCGCACTCCCAAAACTAAAACAACAACAACAACATAGTTTCCATATATTAGTCGCACCTGACTATAAGCCGCATACACATATTTTTTAGGGAAAAAACATATTATTTCCATATATCAGTCGCACCTGACTATAAGCTGCACTCACCGAATTAAAAAACAACAACATAGTTTTGCATATATTAGTCGCACCTGACTATAAGCTGCACACACAGAATTTTAGGGAAAAAACATATTTTCCATATCTTGGTCGCACCTGACTATAAGACGCACTCACAGAACTTTAAAAAACAACAACACTTTTTCCATATCTTAGTCACACCTGACTATAAGCTGCACTCACAGAACTAATAAAACAACAACATATTTTCCATATATTAGTCGCACCTGACTATAAGCTGCACTCACAGAATTTTAGGGAAAAAACACATTTTCCATATCTTGGTCGCACCTGACTATAAGACGCACTCACAGAACTTAAAAACAACAACAACAACAACAACAACATATTTCCCAAATCTTTGTTGCACCTGACTATAAGCCGCACTCCCAAAACTAAAAAAAAAACCAACAACAACATAGTTTTGCATATATTAGTCGCACCTGACTATAAGCCGCATACACAGACTTTTTAAGGAAAAAACATATTATTTCCATACATCAGTCACACCTGACTATAAGCTGCACTCACAGAACTTTAAAAAAAAAACACTTTTTCCATATCTTAGTCGCACCTGACTATAAGCTGCACTCACAGAACTTTAAAAAAAAAACACTTTTTCCATATCTTAGTCACACCTGACTATAAGCTGCACTCACAGGACTAAAAAAAACAACAACATATTTTCCATATATTAGTCACACCTGACTATAAGCTGCACTCACAGAATTTTAGGGGAAAAAAACATATTTTCCATATCTTGGTCGCACCTGACTATAAGCTGCACTCACAGAATTTTAGGGAAAAAACATATTTTCCATATTTTGGTCGCACCTGACTATAAGACGCACTCACAGAACTTTAAAAAACAACAACAACATACTTCCCATATATTAGTCGCACCTGACTATAAGCCGCACACACTGAAATTGAGGGGAAAAAAACATATCTTTCCATATATTAGTCGCACCTGACTATAAGCTGCACTCACCAAATTAAAAAACAACAACATAGTTTTCCATATATTAATTGCACCTGACTATAAGCTGCACTCACTGAATTTTAGGGAAAAAACATATTTTCCATATCTTGGTCGCACCTGACTATAAGACGCACTCACAGAACTTAAAAAAACAACAACAACATATTTTCCATATCTTAGTTGCACCTGACTGTAAGCCGCACTCCCAAAACTAAAACAACAACAACAACATAGTTTCCATATATTAGTCGCACCTGACTATAAGCCGCATACACATATTTTTTAGGGAAAAAACATATTATTTCCATATATCAGTCGCACCTGACTATAAGCTGCACTCACCGAATTAAAAAACAACAACATAGTTTTGCATATATTAGTCGCACCTGACTATAAGCCACACACAGAATTTTAGGGAAAAAACATATTTTCCATATCTTGGTCGCACTCACAGAACTTTAAAAAACAACAACACTTTTTCCATATCTTAGTCACACCTGACTATAAGCTGCACTCACAGAACTAAAAAAACAACAACATATTTTCCATATATTAGTCGCACCTGACTATAAGCTGCACTCACAGAATTTTAGGGAAAAAACACATTTTCCATATCTTGGTCGCACCTGACTATAAGACGCACTCACAGAACTTTAAAAAACAACAACAACATACTTCCCATATATTAGTCACACCTGACTATAAGCCGCACACACTGAAATTGAGGGAAAAAAACATATCTTTCCATATATCAGTCGCACCTGACTATAAGCTGCACTCACCAAATTAAAAAACAACAACATAGTTTTCCATATATTAATTGCACCTGACTATAAGCCGCATTCACTGGGAAAAAAATAAAAAAAATATGTTCCATATATTTGTCGCACCTGACTATAAGCCGCACTCACATAACTTAAAAAAACAAACAAACATCTGTTCCACATATTAGTGGCAACTGACCATAAGCTGCACTCACTGAATTAAACAACAACATATTTTCCATATATTAGTCGCACCTGACTATAAGCTGCACTCACTGAATTTTAGGGAAAAAACATATTTTCCATATCTTGGTCGCACCTGACTATAAGACGCACTCACAGAACTTAAAAAAACAACAACAACATATTTTCCATATCTTAGTTGCACCTGACTGCAAGCCGCACTCCCAAAACTAAAACAACAACAACAACATAGTTTCCATATATTAGTCGCACCTGACTATAAGCCGCATACACATATTTTTTAGGGAAAAAAACATATTATTTCCATATATCAGTCGCACCTGACTATAAGCTGCACTCACCGAATTAAAAAACAACAACATTGTTTTGCATATATTAGTCGCACCTGACTATAAGCCACACACAGAATTTTAGGGAAAAAACATATTTTCCATATCTTGGTCGCACCTGACTATAAGCCGCACTCACAGAACTTAAAAAAAAAGAAGCACTTTTTCCATATCTTAGTCACACCTGACTATAAGCCACACTCACAGAACTAAAAAAACAACAACATATTTTCCATATATTAGTTGCACCTGACTATAAGCTGCACTCAATGAATTTTAGGGAAAAAACATATTTTCCATATCTTGGTCGCACCTGACTATAAGACGCACTCACAGAACTTAAAAAAACAACAACAACATATTTTCCATATCTTAGTTGCACCTGACTGTAAGCCGCACTCCCAAAACTAAAACAACAACAACAACATAGTTTCCATATATTAGTCGCACCTGACTATAAGCCGCATACACATATTTTTTAGGGAAAAAACATATTATTTCCATATATCAGTCGCACCTGACTATAAGCTGCACTCACCGAATTAAAAAACAACAACATTGTTTTGCATATATTAGTCGCACCTGACTATAAGCCACACACAGAATTTTAGGGAAAAAACATATTTTCCATATCTTGGTCGCACTCACAGAACTTTAAAAAACAACAACACTTTTTCCATATCTTAGTCACACCTGACTATAAGCTGCACTCACAGAACTAAAAAAACAACAACATATTTTCCATATATTAGTCGCACCTGACTATAAGCTGCACTCACAGAATTTTAGGGAAAAAACACATTTTCCATATCTTGGTCGCACCTGACTATAAGACGCACTCACAGAACTTAAAAACAACAACAACAACAACAACAACATATTTCCCAAATCTTTGTTGCACCTGACTATAAGCCGCACTCCCAAAACTAAAAAACAACAACAACATAGTTTTGCATATATTAGTCGCACCTGACTATAAGCCGCATACACAGACTTTTTAAGGAAAAAACATAATATTTCCATACATCAGTCACACCTGACTATAAGCTGCACTCACAGAACTTTAAAAAAAAAAACACTTTTTCCATATCTTAGTCGCACCTGACTATAAGCTGCACTCACAGGACTAAAAAAAACAACAACATATTTTCCATATATTAGTCGCACCTGACTATAAGCTGCACTCACAGAATTTTAGGGGAAAAAAACATATTTTCCATATCTTGGTCGCACCTGACTATAAGCTGCACTCACAGAATTTTAGGGAAAAAACATATTTTCCATATCTTGGTCGCACCTGACTATAAGACGCACTCACAGAACTTTAAAAAACAACAACAACATACTTCCCATATCTTAGTCGCACCTGACTATAAGCTGCACACACTGAAATTGAGGGGAAAAAAACATATCTTTCCATATATCAGTCGCACCTGACTATAAGCTGCACTCACCAAATCAAAAAACAACAACATAGTTTTCCATATATTAATTGCACCTGACTATAAGCCGCATTCACTGGAAAAAAAATAAAAAATATATATGTTCCATATATTTGTCGCACCTGACTATAAGCCGCACTCACATAACTTAAAAAAACAAACAAACATCTGTTCCACATATTAGTGGCAACTGACCATAAGCTGCACTCACTGAATTAAACAACAACATATTTTCCATATATTAGTCGCACCTGACTATAAGCTGCACTCACTGAATTTTAGGGAAAAAACATATTTTCCATATCTTGGTCGCACCTGACTATAAGACGCACTCACAGAACTTAAAAAAACAACAACAACATATTTTCCATATCTTAGTTGCACCTGACTGTAAGCCGCACTCCCAAAACTAAAACAACAACAACAAGATAGTTTCCATATATTAGTCGCACCTGACTATAAGCCGCATACACACATTTTTTAGGGAAAAAACATATTATTTCCATATATCAGTCGCACCTGACTATAAGCTGCACTCACCGAATTAAAAAACAACAACATTGTTTTGCATATATTAGTCGCACCTGACTATAAGCCACACACAGAATTTTAGGGAAAAAACATATTTTCCATATCTTGGTCGCACTCACAGAACTTTAAAAAACAACAACACTTTTTCCATATCTTAGTCACACCTGACTATAAGCTGCACTCACAGAACTAAAAAAACAACAACATATTTTCCATATATTAGTCGCACCTGACTATAAGCTGCACTCACAGAATTTTAGGGAAAAAACACATTTTCCATATCTTGGTCGCACCTGACTATAAGACGCACTCACAGAACTTTAAAAAACAACAACAACATACTTCCCATATATTAGTCACACCTGACTATAAGCCGCACACACTGAAATTGAGGGAAAAAAACATATCTTTCCATATATCAGTCGCACCTGACTATAAGCTGCACTCACCAAATTAAAAAACAACAACATAGTTTTCCATATATTAATTGCACCTGACTATAAGCCGCATTCACTGGGGAAAAAATAAAAAAAATATGTTCCATATATTTGTCGCACCTGACTATAAGCCGCACTCACATAACTTAAAAAAACAAACAAACATCTGTTCCACATATTAGTGGCAACTGACCATAAGCTGCACTCACTGAATTAAACAACAACATATTTTCCATATATTAGTCGCACCTGACTATAAGCTGCACTCACTGAATTTTAGGGAAAAAACATATTTTCCATATCTTGGTCGCACCTGACTATAAGACGCACTCACAGAACTTAAAAAAACAACAACAACATATTTTCCATATCTTAGTTGCACCTGACTGCAAGCCGCACTCCCAAAACTAAAACAACAACAACAACATAGTTTCCATATATTAGTCGCACCTGACTATAAGCCGCATACACATATTTTTTAGGGAAAAAAACATATTATTTCCATATATCAGTCGCACCTGACTATAAGCTGCACTCACCGAATTAAAAAACAACAACATTGTTTTGCATATATTAGTCGCACCTGACTATAAGCCACACACAGAATTTTAGGGAAAAAACATATTTTCCATATCTTGGTCGCACCTGACTATAAGCCGCACTCACAGAACTTAAAAAAAAAGAAGCACTTTTTCCATATCTTAGTCACACCTGACTATAAGCCACACTCACAGAACTAAAAAAACAACAACATATTTTCCATATATTAGTTGCACCTGACTATAAGCTGCACTCAATGAATTTTAGGGAAAAAACATATTTTCCATATCTTGGTCGCACCTGACTATAAGACGCACTCACAGAACTTAAAAAAACAACAACAACATATTTTCCATATCTTAGTTGCACCTGACTGTAAGCCGCACTCCCAAAACTAAAACAACAACAACAACATAGTTTCCATATATTAGTCGCACCTGACTATAAGCCGCATACACATATTTTTTAGGGAAAAAACATATTATTTCCATATATCAGTCGCACCTGACTATAAGCTGCACTCACCGAATTAAAAAACAACAACATTGTTTTGCATATATTAGTCGCACCTGACTATAAGCCACACACAGAATTTTAGGGAAAAAACATATTTTCCATATCTTGGTCGCACCTGACTATAAGCCGCACTCACAGAACTTAAAAAAAAAGAAGCACTTTTTCCATATCTTAGTCACACCTGACTATAAGCCACACTCACAGAACTAAAAAAACAACAACATATTTTCCATATATTAGTTGCACCTGACTATAAGCTGCACTCAATGAATTTTAGGGAAAAAACATATTTTCCATATCTTGGTCGCACCTGACTATAAGACGCACTCACAGAACTTAAAAAAACAACAACAACATATTTTCCATATCTTAGTTGCACCTGACTGTAAGCCGCACTCCCAAAACTAAAACAACAACAACAACATAGTTTCCATATATTAGTCGCACCTGACTATAAGCCGCATACACATATTTTTTAGGGAAAAAACATATTATTTCCATATATCAGTCGCACCTGACTATAAGCTGCACTCACCGAATTAAAAAACAACAACATTGTTTTGCATATATTAGTCGCACCTGACTATAAGCCACACACAGAATTTTAGGGAAAAAACATATTTTCCATATCTTGGTCGCACTCACAGAACTTTAAAAAACAACAACACTTTTTCCATATCTTAGTCACACCTGACTATAAGCTGCACTCACAGAACTAAAAAAACAACAACATATTTTCCATATATTAGTCGCACCTGACTATAAGCTGCACTCACAGAATTTTAGGGAAAAAACACATTTTCCATATCTTGGTCGCACCTGACTATAAGACGCACTCACAGAACTTAAAAACAACAACAACAACAACAACAACATATTTCCCAAATCTTTGTTGCACCTGACTATAAGCCGCACTCCCAAAACTAAAAAACAACAACAACATAGTTTTGCATATATTAGTCGCACCTGACTATAAGCCGCATACACAGACTTTTTAAGGAAAAAACATATTATTTCCATACATCAGTCACACCTGACTATAAGCTGCACTCACAGAACTTTAAAAAAAAAAACACTTTTTCCATATCTTAGTCGCACCTGACTATAAGCTGCACTCACAGGACTAAAAAAAACAACAACATATTTTCCATATATTAGTCGCACCTGACTATAAGCTGCACTCACAGAATTTTAGGGGAAAAAAACATATTTTCCATATCTTGGTCGCACCTGACTATAAGCTGCACTCACAGAATTTTAGGGAAAAAACATATTTTCCATATCTTGGTCGCACCTGACTATAAGACGCACTCACAGAACTTTAAAAAACAACAACAACATACTTCCCATATCTTAGTCGCACCTGACTATAAGCCGCACACACTGAAATTGAGGGGAAAAAAACATATCTTTCCATATATCAGTCGCACCTGACTATAAGCTGCACTCACCAAATTAAAAAACAACAACATAGTTTTCCATATATTAATTGCACCTGACTATAAGCCGCATTCACTGAAAAAAAAAAAAAAAAATATATGTTCCATATATTTGTCGCACCTGACTAAGCCGCACTCACATAACTTAAAAAAACAAACAAACATCTGTTCCACATATTAGTGGCAACTGACCATAAGCTGCACTCACTGAATTAAACAACAACGTATTTTCCATATATTAGTCGCACCTGACTATAAGCTGCACTCACTGAATTAAACAACAACATATTTTCCATATATTAGTTGCACCTGACTATAAGCTGCACTCACTGAATTTTAGGGAAAAAACATATTTTCCACATCTTGGTCGCACCTGACTATAAGACGCACTCACAGAACTTAAAAAAACAACAACAACATATTTTCCATATCTTAGTTGCACCTGACTGTAAGCCGCACTCCCAAAACTAAAACAACAACAACAAGATAGTTTCCATATATTAGTCGCACCTGACTATAAGCCGCATACACACATTTTTTAGGGAAAAAACATATTATTTCCATATATCAGTCGCACCTGACTATAAGCTGCACTCACCGAATTAAAAAACAACAACATAGTTTTGCATATATTAGTCGCACCTGACTATAAGCCACACACAGAATTTTAGGGAAAAAACATATTTTCCATATCTTGGTCGCACCTGACTATAAGACGCACTCACAGAACTTTAAAAAACAACAACACTTTTTCCATATCTTAGTCACACCTGACTATAAGCTGCACTCACAGAACTAAAAAAACAACAACATATTTTCCATATATTAGTCGCACCTGACTATAAGCTGCACTCACAGAATTTTAGGGAAAAAACACATTTTCCATATCTTGGTCGCACCAGACTATAAGACGCACTCACAGAACTTAAAAACAACAACAACAACAACAACAACAACATATTTCCCAAATCTTTGTTGCACCTGACTATAAGCCGCACTCCCAAAACTAAAACAACAACAACAACATAGTTTCCATATATTAGTCGCACCTGACTATAAGCCGCGTACACATATTTGTTTAGGGAAAAAACATATTATATCCATATATCAGTCGCACCTGACTATAAGCTGCACTCACCGAATTAACAAACAACAACATAGTTTTGCATATATTAGTCGCACCTGACTATAAGCCGCACACACAGAATTTTAGGGAAAAAACATACTTTCCATATCTTGGTCGCACCTGACTATAAGCCGTACTCACAGAACTTTAAAAAAAAAAGCACTTTTTCCATATCTTAGTCACACCTGACTATAAGCCACACTCACAGAACTAAAAAAACAACAACATATGTTCCATATATTAGTCGCACCTGACTATAAGCTGCACTCACTGAATTTGAGGGAAAAAAACATATATTTCCACATATCAGTCGCACCTGACTATAAGCTGCACTCACCGAATTAAACAACAACAACATAGTTTTCCATTTATTAGTCGCACCTGACTATAAGCTGCACACACAGAATTTTAGGGAAAAAACATATTTTCCATATCGTGGTCGCACCTGACTATAAGCCGTACTCACAAAACTAAAAAAACAACAACAACAACATATTTTCCATATCTTAGTTGCACCTGACTATAAGGCGCACTCCCAAAACTAAAACAACAACAACATATTTTCCATATATTAGTTGCACCTGACTATAAGACGCATACACAGAATTTTTAAGGAAAAAATATATTATTTCCATATATCAGTCGCACCTGACTATAAGCTGCACTCACAGAACTTAAAAAAAAAACACTTTTTCCATATCTTAGTCGCACCTGACTATAAGATGCACTCACAGAACTAAAAAAAACAACAACATATGTTCCATGTATTAGTCGCACCTGACTATAAGCTGCACACACTGAATTTGAGGGAAAAAACATATTAGTTCCACATATCAGTCGCACCTGACTATAAGCTGCACTTACTGAATTAAACAACAACAACAACAACATAGTTTCCCATATATTAGTCGCACCTGACTATAAGCTGCACTCACTGAATTTTAGGGAAAAAACATATTTCCCATATCTTAGTTGCACCTGACTATAAGCCGCACTCCCAAAACTAAAAAAACAACAACAACAACATACCCACTGGAAAAAAAATAAAAACATTCCATATACACTCACTTTGACTGAAAAAAAGGCCGATACAAATAAAAATGAGTCGACACCTAAATACGTCTAAATGCCAAATATCGGCGCCGGTAATCGTTGGATCTCTCATCAATACAGCTAGTGAGTGTGCCAAACACTCACTTTGACTGGAAAATAGGCAGATGCAGATAAAGAATAGTCATCACTTTGACTGTGACCTAATGATGAATCCAAAATGCCAAATATCGGTTTATCTCTCATCAGTACAGCTAGTGAGTGTGCCAAACACTCACTTTGACTGGAAAATAGGCTGATACAAATAAAAATGAGTCGACACCTAAATACGTCAAAATGCCAAATATCGGCGCCGGTAATCGGTGGATCTCTCATCAGTACAGCTAGTGAGTGTGCCAAACACTCACTTTGACTGAAAAATAGGCCGATACAAATACAATTTGAGTTGACACCTAAACACGTCAAAATGCCAAATATCGGCGCTGGTAATCAGTGGATCTCTCATCAGTACACACTTTGACTGTGACATAATGATGAATCCAAAATGCCAAATATCGGTGGATCTCTCATCAGTACAGCTAGTGAGTGTGCCAAACACTCACTTTGACTGGGAAAATAGGCCGATACAAATAAAAATTAGTTGACACCAAAATGGCAAATATCAGCGCTGGTAATCGGTGGATCTCTCATCAGTACAGCTAGTGAGTGTGCCAAGCACTCACTGTGACTGGAAAATAGGCTGATACAAATAAAAATGAGTCGACACATAAATACGTCCAAATGCCAAATATCGGCGCCGGTAATCGGTGGAGTTCGCATCAGTACAGCTAGTGAGTGTGCCAAACACTCATTTTGACTGGAAAATAGGCAGATACAAATAAAAATGAGTCGACACTTTGACTGTGACATAATGATGGATCCAAAATGCCAAATATCGGTGGATTTCTCATCAGTACAGCTAGAGAGTGTGCCAAACACTCACCTTGACTGGAAAATAGGCAGATACAGATAAAAATGAGTCAACACCAAAATGGCAAAAATCAGCGCTGGTAATCGGTGGATCTCTCATCAGTACAGCTAGTGAGTGTGCCAAACACTCATTTTGACATGAAAATAGGTTCGATACAGATAAAAATTAGTCATCACTTTGACTGTGACCTAATGATGAATCCAAAATGCCAAATATCGGTTTATCTCTCATCAGTACAGCTAGTGAGTGTGCCAAACACTCACTTTGACTGGAAAATAGGCCTATACAAATAAAAATGACTCGACACCTGAATACATCAAAATGCCAAATATTGGCGCTGGTAATCTGTGGATGTCTCATCAGTACAGCTAGTGAGTGTGCCAAACACTCATTTTGACATGAAAATAGGCAGATACAGATAAAAATGAGCCATCACTTTGACTGTGACCTAATGATGAATCCAAAATGCCAAATATCGGTGGATCTCTCATCAGTACAGCTAGTGAGTGTGCCAAACACTCACTTTGACTGGAAAATAGGCCGATACAGATACAAATGAGTCATCACTTTGACTGTGACCTTAATGATGAATCCAAAAAAGCCAAATATTTGCTGACGATCGTGACAGTTTGTGTTTGACCTCCGACTACAAACGTAGAAACATTCGCTGTGTTGGCTGCAATAATGCGAGATGATTATGAACAACGTCGACCTCCCGCTGTGTGCGTTTTCTGCTGAGCGAGAAGCCAAGATGGTGGCCTGTTTAAGTCAAAGACGATCTCTGGCGTGGTCGGCGAGCACACGCGCTTCCCCACCGCGACATCGCCAACAACGCCGCGATGTGCAAACGGATTGGGAAGCAGGAAGTCCCCGAAGGACGTCGGCGGCGTCGGCGTCAGTGCGGCGTAGCATCAGTGTGTCAGAGGCAGCGGGGGCCGTGGCTCCCATGCGGGCTTCCCATCAGCGCCGCCGTGGCGGTGAGCGGCCCGGACAGCGCCGCCGCGCCCTCCCACCTCGCTCCCTGTAATTAAAGCTGAGAAAGGTTAAAGTTTGACGGCGAGAGGAGGCGACGGCTCCTTTTTCTCCCCGGCGAGGACACACGGAGGGGACCTGGCCAAAGCCGCCGGGCTCCTCCTGGGAACGTGGGCGCTCCTCCGGGATGGCGAGCGAGGTGTCGGCCGCCGCCAGGACGGGACGACGGCGTGATTCAAGTGAAGAGGAGTCAGCAGTAATAAAGAACGTCAGCTTTAACGGGGAACTGGACCTTTTTTTTTGGAAATGTTTTTCTATCCTTCACAATTCTTATTAAAGATTATTATTAATACATATAATAATAATTAGTAATAATAATGTATATATAATAATAATTAATAATAATAATTAATAGTAAATTATTAATTATTATTATTAATTATTATTGTTGTTTTTTTGAAAGATACTTTGTAAAAATCAGCTGATTCTCAGTGGCGAGCGATACTGGGACTAATCCTTTCTTTTGTATGTCAAGTTATCATTACATATATGTATTGTCACATTTGAAACATGTTCCACTATAACAATCTACAAGGTTAATGCAGTTTGTTTCTCATTCTTCTCCTCCATTTATCCACTTTCTTTTGTATGTCAAGTTATCATTACATAAATGTATTGTCGCATTTGAATTATTTTGAAACCATTTTTTTTACTATAACAATCTACAAGGTTAATACAGTTTGCTTCTCTTTCTTCCCCTCCATGTATCTGCTTTATTTTGTATTTCAAGTATTTTTTTTTATATATGTATTGTCACATTTGAAACATGTTTTACTATAACAATCTACAAGGTTAATGCAGTTTGTTTCTCTTTCTCCTCCTCCATTTATCCACTTTCTTTTGTATGTCAAGTTATCATTACATATATGTATTGTCACATTTGAAACATTTTGAAACCAATTTTTTACTATAACAATCTACAAGGTTAATACAGTTTGCTTCTCTTTCTTCCCCTCCATGTATCTGCTTTCTTTTGTATTTTAAGTATTTTTTTTATATATGTATTGTCACATTTGAAACATGTTTTACTATAACAATCTACAAGGTTAATGCAGTTCGCTTCTCTTTATTCCCCTCCATGTATCTGCTTTCTCTTGTATTTCAAGTAATTTTTACGTATATATATTGTCACGTTTGAAACATGTTTCACTATAACAATCTACAAGGTTAATGGAGTTTGTTTCTCTTTCTTCTCCTCCATTTTTCCACTTTCTTTTGTATGTCAAGTTATCATTACATATATGTATTGTCACATTTGAAACATTTTGAATGTATTTTATTGCTATAACAATCTACAAGGTTAATGCCGTTTGTTTCTCTTTCTTCCCCTCCATTTATCCACTTTCTTTTTTATGTCAAGTTATCATTACATATACGTGATGTTGCATTTTAAACATTTTTGAGACGTTGTTTTCTACTATAACAATCTACAAGGTTAATACAGTTTGCTTCTCTTTCTTCAACTCCATGTATCTGCTTTCTTTTGTATTTCAAGTATTTTTTTTTTATATATGTATTGTCACATTTGAAACATGTTTCACGACAACAATCTACAAGGTTAATTCAGTTTGTTTCTCTTTCTTCCCCTCCATTTATCCGCTTTATTTTGGTATGTCAAGTTATCATTACATAAATGTATTGTCGCATTTGAAACATTTTGAAACCATTTTTTTTACTATAACAATCTACAAGGTTAATACAGTTTGCTTCTCTTTCTTCCCCTCCATGTATCTGCTTTCTTTTGTATTTCAAGTATTTTTTTTTATATATGTATTGTCACATTTGAAACATGTTTTACTATAACAATCTACAGGGTTAATGCAGTTCGCTTCTCTTTATTCCCCTCCATGTATCTGCTTTCTCTTGTATTTTAAGTAATTTTTTTATATATATATTGTCACGTTTGAAACATGTTCCACTATAACAATCTACAAGGTTAATGCAGTTTGTTTCTCTTTCTTCCCCTCCATTTATCCACTTTCTTTTGTATTTCAAGTTATCATTACATATATGTATTGTCGCATTTGAAACATTTTGAAACCATTTTTTTACTATAATAATCTACAAGGTTAATACAGTTTGCTTCTCTTTCTTCCCCTCCATGTATCTGCTTTCTTTTGTATTTCAAGTATTTTTTTTTTATATATGTATTGTCACATTTGAAACATGTTTTACTATAACAATCTACAAGGTTAATGCAGTTCGCTTCTCTTTATTCCCCTCCATGTATCTGCTTTCTCTTGTATTTCAAGTAATTTTTTTATATATTAATTGTCACGTTTGAAACATGTTTCACTATAACAATCTACAAGGTTAATGCAGTTTGTTTCTCTTTCTTCCCCTCCATGTATCTGCTTTTTTTTGTATTTCAAGTATTTTTTTTTATATATATGTATTGTCACATTTGAAACATGTTTTACTATAACAATCTACAAGGTTAATGCAATTCGCTTCTCTTTATTCCCCTCCATGTATTTGCTTTCTTTTGTATTTCAAGTAATTTTTACATATATATATATTGTCACGTTTGAAACATGTTTCACTATAACAATCTACAAGGTTAATACAGTTTGCTTCTCTTTCTTCCCCTCCATTTATCCACTTTATTTTTGTATGTCAACTTATCATTACATATATGTATTGTCGCATTTGA
The DNA here is from genome assembly GCF_033978685.3 of Nerophis lumbriciformis. Classification (NCBI taxonomy): domain Eukaryota; kingdom Metazoa; phylum Chordata; class Actinopteri; order Syngnathiformes; family Syngnathidae; genus Nerophis; species Nerophis lumbriciformis. Next base: position 51,741,061 of record NC_084554.2, read on the forward strand.
AACATTTGAAACATGTTTTACCATAACAATCTACAAGGTTAATGCAGTTTGCTTCTCTTTATTCCACTCCATGTATCTCCTTTCTCTTGTATTTCAAGTAATTTTTACACATATATATATTGTCACGTTTGAAACATGTTCCACTATAACAATCTACAAGGTTAATGCAGTTTGTTTCTCATTCTTCTCCTCCATTTATCCACTTTCTTTTGTATGTCAAGTTATCATTACATATATGTATTGTCGCATTTGAAACACTTTGAAACCATTTTTTTTACTATAACAATCTACAAGGTTAATACAGTTTGCTTCTCTTTCTTCCCCTCCATGTATCTGCTTTCTTTTGTATTTCAAGTATTTTTTTTATATATATATGTATTGTCACATTTGAAACATGTTTTACTATAACAATCTACAAGGTTAATGCAGTTCGCTTCTCTTTATTCCCCTCCATGTATCTGTTTTTTCTTGTATTTCAAGTAATTTTTACGTATATATATATATTGTCACGTTTGAAACATGTTTCACTATAACAATCTACAAGGTTAATGCAGTTTGTTTCTCTTTCTTCTCCTCCATTTATCCACTTTCTTTTGTATGTCAAGTTATCATTACATATATGTATTGTCGCATTTGAAACATTTTGAAACCATTTTTTTACTATAACAATCTACAAGGTTAATACAGTTTGCTTCTCTTTCTTCCCCTCCATTTATCCACTTTATTTTTGTATGTCAAGTTATCATTACATAAATGTATTGTCGCATTTGAAACATTTTTTTTAACTATAACAATCTACAAGGTTAATACAGTTTGCTTCTCTTTATTCCCCTCCATGTATCTGCTTTCTTTTGTATTTCGAGTATTTTTTTTTATATATATGTATTGTCACATTTGAAACATGTTTTACTATAACAATCTACAAGGTTAATGCAATTCGCTTCTCTTTATTCCCCTCCATGTATCTGCTTTCTTTTGTATTTCAAGTAATTTTTACATATATATATTGTCACGTTTGAAACATGTTTCACTATAACAATCTACAAGGTTAATACAGTTTGTTTCTTGTTCTTCCCCTCCATTTATCCACTTTATTTTTGTATGTCAAGTTATCATTACATATATGTATTGTCGCATTTTAAACATTTTGAAACATTTTCTTTTACTATAACAATCTACAAGGTTAATACAGTTTGCTTCTCTTTCTTCCCCTCCATGTATCTGCTTTCTTTTGTATTTCAAGTATTTTCTTTTATATATGTATTGTCACATTTGAAACATGTTTTACTATAACAATCTACAAGGTTAATGCAGTTCGCTTCTCTTTATTCCCCTCCATGTATCTGCTTTCTCTTGTATTTCAAGTAATTTTTACATATATATATTGTTACGTTTGAAACATGTTCCACTATAACAATCTACAAGGTTAATGCAGTTTGCTTCTCTTTCTTCTCCTCCATTTATCCACTTTATTTTTGTATGTCAAGTTATCATTACATATATGTATTGTCGCATTTGAAACATTTTTTTTACTATAACAATCTACAAGGTTAATGCAGTTCGCTTCTCTTTATTCCCCTCCATGTATCTGCTTTCTCTTGTATTTCAAGTAATTTTTACATATATATATTGTCACGTTTGAAACATGTTCCACTATAACAATCTACAAGGTTAATGCAGTTTGTTTCTCTTTCTTCTCCTCCATTTATCCACTTTCTTTTGTATGTCAAGTTATCATTACATATATGTATTGTCACATTTGAAACATTTTGAATGTATTTTATTGCTATAACAATCTACAAGGTTAATACAGTTTGGTTCTCTTTCTTCCCCTCCATTTATCCGCTTTATTTTTGTATGTCAAGTTATCATTACATATATGTATTGTCGCATTTGAAACATTTTGAAACATTTTTTTTTACTATAACAATCTACAAGGTTAATACAGTTTGCTTCTCTTTCTTCCCCTCCATGTATCTGCTTTCTTTTGTATTTCAAGTATTTTTTTTATATATGTATTGTCACATTTGAAACATGTTTTACTATAACAATCTACAAGGTTAATACAGTTTGCTTCTCTTTCTTCCCCTCCATGTATCTGCTTTCTTTTGTATTTCAAGTATTTTTTTTTATATATATGTATTGTCACATTTGAAACATGTTTTACTATAACAATCTACAAGGTTAATGCAGTTCGCTTCTATTTATTCCCCTCCATGTATCTGCTTTCTCTTGTATTTCAAGTAATTTTTACATATATATATTGTCACGTTTGAAACATGTTCCACTATAACAATCTACAGGGTTAATGCAGTTTGTTTCTCTTTCTTCCCCTCCATTTATCCACTTTCTTTTGTATGTCAAGTTATCATTACATAAATGTATTGTCGCATTTGAAACATTTTGAAACCATTTTTTTACTATAACAATCTACAAGGTTAATACAGTTTGCTTCTCTTTATTCCCCTCCATGTATCTGTTTTCTTTTCTATTTCAAGTATTTTTTTTATATATATGTATTGTCACATTTGAAACATGTTTTACTATAACAATCTACAAGGTTAATGCAGTTCGCTTCTCTTTATTCCCCTCCATGTATCTGCTTTCTCTTGTATTTCAAGTAATTTTTACATATATATATATTGTCACGTTTGAAACATGTTTCACTATAACAATCTACAAGGTTAATGCAGTTTGTTTCTCTTTCTTCTCCTCCATCTATCCACTTTCTTTTGTATGTCAAGTTATCATTACATATATGTATTGTCACATTTGAAACACTTTGTCTCACTATAACAATCTACAAGGTTAATACACTTTGCTTCTCTTTCTTACCCTCCATTTATCCACTTTCTTTTGTATGTCAAGTTATCATTACATATATGTATTGTCCCATTTGAAACATTTTTTATACTATAACAATCTACAAGGTTAATGCAGATCGCTTGTCTTTCTTCCCCTCCATGTATTTACTTTCTCTTGTATTTCAAGTTATTTTTGTATATATGTATTGTTGCATGTGAAACATTTTGAATTTGTTATATTACTATAACAATCTACAAGGTTAATACAGTTTGATTCTCTTTCTTCACCTCCATTTGTCTGCTTTATTTTGTATGTCAAGTTATCATTACCTATATGTGATGTTTCATTTTTACATTTTGAAACTTTTTTACTATAACAATCTACAAGGTTGATACAGTTTGTTTCTTTTTTCTCACCTCCATTTATCTGCTTTCTTCTGTATGTCAAGTTATCATTACATAAATGTATTGTTGTATTTGAAACATTTTTCTAACTATAACAATCTACAAGGTTAGTGCAGTTCGTTTCTCTTCTTTCCCTCCATTTATCCACTTTCTTTTGTATGTCAAGTTATCATTACATATATGTATTGTCACATTTGAAACATTTAGATCTTTTAAATTACTATAACAATCTACAAGGTTAATACAGTCCGCTTCTCTTTCTTCTCCTCCATTTATCTGCTATTATTTTGTATGTCAAGTTATCATTACATATACGTGATATTGCATTTTAAACATTTTAAGACGTTGTTTTTTACTATAACAATCTACAAGGTTAATATGGTTTTCTTCTCCTCCATGTATCTGCTTTCTTTTGTATTTGAAGTTATCATTACATAAATGTATTGTCACATTTCAAATATTTTTTTTCACTATAACAATCTACAAGGTTAATACAGTTCACTTCTCTTTCTTCCCCTCCATGTGTCCAGTTTCTTTTGTATGTCAAGTTATCATTACATAAATGTATTGTTACATTTTAAAATTTTTAAACAACTTGTGTTACTATAACAATCTACAAGGTTAATACAGTTTGATTCTCTTTCTTCACCTCCATTTGTCTGCTTTATTTTGTTTTTCAAGTTATCATTACCTATATGTGATGTTTCATTTTTACATTTTGAAACTTTTTTACTATAACAATCTACAAGGTTAATACAGTTTGTTTCTTTTTTCTCACCTCCATTTATCTGCTTTCTTCTGTATGTCAAGTTATCATTACATAAATGTATTGTTGCATTTGAAACATTTTTCTAACTATAACAATCTACAAGGTTAGTGCAGTTCGTTTCTCTTCTTTCCCTCCATTTATCCACTTTCTTTTGTATGTCACGTTACATATATGTATTGTCACATTAGAAACATTTAATTTGTTTAATTACTATAACAATCTACAAGGTTAATACAGTTCGCTTCTCTTTCTACTCCTCCATTTATCCGCTATTATTCTGTATGTCAAGTTATCATTACATATACGTGATGTTGCATTTTAAACATTTTGAAACGTTCTTTTTTACTATAACAATCTACAAGGTTAATACAGTCCGCTTCTCTTTCTTCTCTTCCATTTATCTGCTATTTTTTTGTATGTCAGGTTATCATTACATATATTTGATGTTGCATTTTAAACAATTTGAGACGTTGTTTTTTACTATAACAATCTACAAGGTTAGTGCAGTTCGTTTCTCTTCTTTCTCTCCATGTATCCACTTTCTTTTGTATGTCAAGTTATCATTACATACATGTATTGTCACATTTGAAACATTTAGATTTTTTTAAATTACTATAACAATCTACAAGGTTAATACAGTCCGCTTCGCTTTCTTCTCCTCCATGTATCTGCTATTATTTTGTATGTGAAGTTATCATTACCTATATGTGGTGTTTCAATTTAAACATTTTGAGATGTTGTTTTTTACTATAACAATCTACAAGGTTAATACAGTTTTTTTGTCCTCCATGTATCTGCTTTCTTTTGTATTTGAAGTTATCATTACATAAATGTATTGTCACATTTGAAACAATTTGTTTTACTATAACAATCTACAAGGTAAATACAGTTCGCTTCTCTTTCTTCCCCTCCATGTATCCAGTTTCTTTTGTATGTCAAGTTATCATTACATAAATGTATTGTTGCATTTTAAACATTTTAAAACATTGTGTTACTATAACAATCTACAAGGTTAATACAGTTTGATTCTCTTTCTTCACCTCCATTCGTCTGCTTTATTTTGTTTTTCAAGTTATCATTACCTATATGTGGTGCTTCAATTTAAACATTTTGAAACTTTGTTTTTTACAATAACAATCTACAAGGTTATTACAGTTCATTTCTCTTTTTTCACCTCCATTTATCTGCTTTCTTCTGTATGTCAAGTTATCATTACATATATGTATTGTTGCATTTGAAACATTTCTTTAACTATAACAATCTACAAAGTTAGTGCAGTTCGTTTCTCTTCTTTCCCTCCATTTATCCACTTTCTTTTGTATGTCACGTTACATATATGTATTGTCACATTTGAAACATTTAAATTTGTTTAATTACTATAACAATCTACAAGGTTAATACAGTCCGCTTCTCTTTCTTCTCCTCCATTTATCTGCTATTTTTTTTTGCATGTCAAGTTATCATTACATATATTTGATGTTGCATTTTAAACATTTTGAGACGTTGTTTTTACTATAACAATCTACAAGGTTAATACAGTCCGCTTCTCTTTCTTCTCCTCCATTTATCTGCTATTATTTTGTATGTCAAGTTATCATTACATATACGTGATGTTGCATTTTAAACATTTTGAGACGTTGTTTTTTACTATAACAATCTACAAGGTTAATACAGTCCGCTCCTCTTTCTTCTCCTCCATGTATCTGCTATTTTTGTTGTATGTCAAGTTATCATTCCATATATTTGATGTTGCATTTTAAACATTTTTGAGACGTTGTTTTTTACTATAACAATCTACAAGGTTAATACAGTTCGCTTTTTTTTCTTCTCCTCCCTGTATCTACTTTATTATTTCAAGTCATTACATACATGTATTGCCGCATTTGAAACATTAAAAAAAATAAAATAATAATTACTTTAACAATCTACAAGGTTAATACAGTCCGCTCCTCTTTCTTCTCCTCCATGTATCTGCTATTTTTTTTGTATGTCAAGTTATCATTACATATACGTGATATTGCATTTTAAACATCTTGAGACGTTGTTTTTTACTATAACAATCTACAAGGTTAATACAGTCCGCTCCTCTTTCTTCTCCTCCATTTATCTGCTATTTTTTTTTGTATGCCAAGTTATCATTACATATATTTGATGTTGCATTTTAAACATTTTGAGACGTTGTTTTTTACTATAACAATCTACAAGGTTAATACAGTTCGCTTTTTTTTCTTCTCCTCCCTGTATCTACTTTATTATTTCAAGTCATTACATACATGTATTGTTGCATTTGAAACATTTTTCTAACTATAACAATCTACAAGGTTAGTGCAGTTCGTTTCTCTTCTTTCTCTCCATTTATCCACTTTCTTTTGTATGTCAAGTTATCATTACATACATGTATTGTCACATTTGAAACATTTAGATTTTTTTTAAATACTATAACAATCTACAAGGTTAATACAGTCCGCTTCTCTTTCTTCTCCTCCATTTATCTGCTATTATTTTGTATGTCAAGTTATCATTACATATACGTGATGTTGCATTTTAAACATTTTAAGACGTTGTTTTTTTACTATAACAATCTACAAGGTTAATACAGTTTGCTTCTCCTCCATGTATCTGCTTTCTTTTGTATTTGAAGTTATCATTACATAAATGTATTGTCACATTTGAAACAATTTGTTTTACTATAACAATCTACAAGGTTAATACAGTTCGCTTCTCTTTCTTCCCCTCCATGTATCCAGTTTCTTTTGTATGTCAAGTTATCATTACATATATGTATTGTTACATTTTAAACATTTTAAACAACTTGTGTTACTATAACAATCTACAAGGTTAATACAGTTTGATTCTCTTTTTTCACCTTTATTTGTCTGCTTTATTTTGTTTTTCAAGTTATCATTACCTATATGTGGTGTTTCATTTTTACATTTTGAAACTTTTTTACTATAACAATCTACAAGGTTAATACAGTTTGTTTCTTTTTTCTCACCTCCATTGATCTGCTTTCTTCTGTATGTCAAGTTATCATTACATAAATGTATTGTTGCATTTGAAACATTTTTCTAACTATAACAATCGACAAGGTTAGTGCAGTTCGTTTCTCTTCTTTCTCTCCATGTATCCACTTTCTTTTGTATGTCAAGTTATCATTACATACATGTATTGTCACATTTGAAACATTTAGATTTTTTTAAAACGACTATAACAATCTACAAGGTTAATACAGTCCGCTTCTCTTTCTCCTCTTCCATTTATCTTCTATTATTTTGTATGTCAAATTATCATTACCTATATGTGATGTTGCATTTGAAACATTTTGAAACATTATTTTTTACTATAACAATCTACAAGGTTAATACAGTTTTCTTCTCCCCCATGTATCTGCTTTATTTTGTATTTGAAGTTATCATTACAGAAATGCATTGTCACATTTGAAACAATTTGTTTTACTATAACAATCTACAAGGTTAATACAGTTCGCTTCTCTTTCTTCCCCTCCATGTATACAGTTTCTTTTGTATGTCAAGTTATCATTACATACATGTATTGTTGCATTTTAAACATTTTAAACAACTTGTGTTACTATAACAATCTACAAGGTTAATACAGTTTGATTCTCTTTCTTCACCTCCATTTGTCTGCTTTATTTTGTTTTTCAAGTTATCATTACCTATATGTGGTGTTTCAATTTAAACATTTTGAAACTTTGTTTTTTACTATAACAATCTACAAGGTTATTACAGTTAATTTCTCTTTTTTCACCTCCATTTATCAGCTTTATTCTGTATGTCAAGTTATCATTACATATATGTATTGTTGCATTTGAAACATTTCTTTAACTATAACAATCTACAAAGTGAGTGCAGTTCGTTTCTCTTCTTTCCCGCCATTTATCCACTTTCTTTTGTATGTCACGTTAAATATATGTTTTGTCACATTAGAAACATGTAGATTTGTTTAATAATTATAGCTATCTACAAGGTTAATACAGTTCGCTTCTCTTTCTTCTCCTCCATTTATCTGCTATTATTTTGTATGTCAAGTTATCAATACATATACGTGATATTGCATTTTAAACATTTTGAGACGTTGTTTTTTACTAAAACAATCTACAAGGTTAATACAGTCCGCTTCTCTTTCTTCTCCTCCATTTATCTGCTATTTTTTTGTATGTCAAGTTATCATTACCTATATTTGATGTTGCATTTTAAACATTTTGAGACGTTATTTTTTACTATAACAATCTACAAGGTTAATATAGTCCGCTTCTCTTTCTTCTCCTCCATTTATCCGCTATTATTTTGTATGTCAAGTTATCATTACATATACGTGATGTTGCATTTTAAACATTTTTGAGACGTTGCTTTCTACTATAACAATCTACAAGGTTAATACAGTCCGCTCCTCTTTCTTCTCCTCCATTTATCTGCTATTATTTTGTATGTCAAGTTATCATTACATATACGTGATATTGCATTTTAAACATTTTGAGACGTTGTTTTTTACTATAACAATCTACAAGGTTAATACAGTCCGCTCCTCTTTCTTCTCCTCCATGTATCTGCTATTTTTTTTGTATGTCAGGTTATCATTACATATATTTGATGTTGCATTTTAAACATTTTGAGACGTTGTTTTCTACTATAACAATCTACAAGTTTAATACAGTCCGCTTCTCTTTCTTCTCCTCCATTTATCCGCTATTATTTTGTATGTCAAGTTATCATTACATATACGTGATGTTGCATTTTAAACATTTTTGAGACGTTGTTTTCTAGTATAACAATCTACAAGGTTAATACAGTCCGCTCCTCTTTCTTCTCCTCCATTTATCTGCTATTTTTTGAGTATGTCAAGTTATCATTACATATATTTGATGTTGCATTTTAAACATTTTGAGACGTTGTTTTTTACTATAACAATCTACAAGGTTAATACAGTCCGCTTCTCTTTCTTCTCCTCCATTTATCTGCTATTATTTTGTATGTCAAGTTATCATTACATATACGTGATATTGCATTTTAAACATTTTGAGACGTTGTTTTTTACTATAACAATCTACAAGGTTAATACAGTCCGCTTCTCTTTCTTCTCCTCCATGTATCTGCTATTTTTTTTGTATGTCAGGTTATCATTACATATATTTGATGTTGCATTTTAAACATTTTGAGACGTTGTTTTCTACTATAACAATCTACAAGTTTAATACAGTCCGCTTCTCTTTCTTCTCCTCCATTTATCCGCTATTATTTTGTATGTCAAGTTATCATTACATATACGTGATGTTGCATTTTAAACATTTTGAGACGTTGTTTTCTACTATAACAATCTACAAGGTTAATACAGTCCGCTCCTCTTTCTTCTCCTCCATGCATCTGCTATTTTTTTTGTATGTCAAGTTATCATTACATATATTTGATGTTGCATTTTAAACATTTTGAGACGTTGTTTTTTACTATAACAATCTACAAGGTTAATACAGTCCGCTCCTCTTTCTTCTCCTCCATTTATCTGCTATTTTTTTTTGTATGTCAAGTTATCATTTCATATATTTGATGTTGCATTTGAAACATTTTGAGACGTTGTTTTTTACTATAACAATCTACAAGGTTAATACAGTCCGCTCCTCTTTCTTCTCCTCCATTTATCCGCTATTATTTTGTATGTCAAGTTATCATTACATATACGTGATGTTGCATTTTAAACATTTTTGAGACGTTGTTTTTTACTATAACAATCTACAAGGTTAATACAGTCCGCTTCCCTTTCTTCTCCTCCATTTATCCGCTATTATTTTGTATGTCAAGTTATCATTACATATACGTGATGTTGCATTTTAAACATTTTTGAGACGTTGTTTTCTACTATAACAATCTACAAGGTTAATACAGTCCGCTTCTCTTTCTTCTCCTCCATTTATCCGCTATTATTTTGTATGTCAAGTTATCATTACATATACGTGATATTGCATTTTAAACATTTTTGAGACGTTGTTTTTTACAATAACAATCTACAAGGTTAATACAGTCCGCTTCTCTTTCTTCTCCGCCATTCATCTGCTATTTTTTTCGTATGTCAAGTTATCATTACATATATTTGATGTTGCATTTTAAACATTTTGAGACGTTGTTTTTTACTATAACAATCTACAAGGTTAATACAGTTCACTTTTTTTTCTTCTCCTCCCTGTATCTACTTTATTATTTCAAGTCATTACATACATGTATTGTTGCATTTGAAACATTTTTCTAACTATAACAATCTACAAGGTTAATACAGTCCGCTTCTCTTTCTTCTCCTCCATTTATCTGCTATTATTTTGTATGTCAAGTTATCATTACATATACGTGATATTGCATTTTAAACCTTTTTGAGACGTTGTTTTCTACTATAACAATCTACAAGGTTAATACAGTCCGCTTCTCTTTCTCCTCCTCCATTTATCTGCTATTTTTTTTGTATGTCAAGTTAACATTACATATACGTGATATTGCATTTTAAACATTTTAAGACGTTGTTTTTTACTATAACAATCTACAAGGTTAATACAGTCCGCTTCTCTTTCTTCTCCTCCATTTATCTGCTATTATTTTGTATGTCAAGTTATCATTACATATATTTGATGTTGCATTTTAAACATTTTGAGACGTTGTTTTCTACTATAACAATCTACAAGGTTAATACAGTCCGCTCCTCTTTCTTTTCCTCCATGTATCTGCTATTTTTTTGTATGTCAAGTTATCATTACATATATTTGATGTTGCATTTTAAACATTTTGAGACGTTGTTTTTTACTATAACAATCTACAAGGTTAATACAGTTCACTTTTTTTTCTTCTCCTCCATTTATCTGCTATTATTTTGTATGTCAAGTTATCATTACATATACGTGATATTGCATTTTAAACATTTTGAGACGTTGTTTTTTACTATAACAATCTACAAGGTTAATACAGTCCGCTTCTCTTTCTTCTCCTCCATTTATCTGCTATTTTTTTGTATGTCAAGTTATCATTACCTATATTTGATGTTGCATTTTAAAAATTTTGAGACGTTGTTTTCTACTATAACAATCTACAAGGTTAATACAGTTCGCTTTTTTTCTTCTCCTCCCTGTATCTACTTTATTATTTCAAGTCATTACATACATGTATTGTTGCATTTGAAACATTTTTCTAACTATAACAATCTACAAGGTTAGTGCAGTTCGTTTCTCTTCTTTCCCTCCATTTATCCACTTTCGTTTGTATGTCAAGTTATCATTACATACATGTATTGTCACATTTGAAACATTTAGATTTTTTTTAATTACTATAACAATCTACAAGGTTAATACAGTCCGCTTCTCTTTCTTCTCCTCCATTTATCTGCTATTTTTTTTGTATGTCAAGTTATCATTACGGCCCTGCGATGAGGTGGCGACTTGTCTAGGGTGTACCCCGCCTTCCGCTCGATT